>NC_082393.1:3377266-3416667 GCF_031168955.1 Gadus macrocephalus
ACACACACACACACACACACACCTTGGGCCTGATTAAATATTCTGCAGCGGTTTGGTTTATAACCATGACAAGCACACACAGCACAGTTTCCACATCGGCCGTTTAGCACATTTTTTGACTGGTCTTGCAGTAATCTCCCCCCCAAACCCCTAGTGATCCTATTATTGTCAAGGAAAAAGTGCTTATGCTGTGTGGAGGGCTTGTACAAAGTGGATACACACACACACACACACACACACACACACACACACACACACTATTAACTCTAAACTGAAAATGTACATTATTTAGGAAAAACCAAAAGCGTGTCGAATGAGCAAGTTACTTAAAAATGAAAAAGATGTTTTCAATACCATTTTGTCCCTGATAATGAGCACACACTACTTCTGGGACGGGCCGAGGTGCGTTGGAGAGACGGATGCTTGTTTAGTTTTTAATGATAGCTTTTTGCCAATGATTGCAGGGCTGAAACCCTGCCCTACATAATTCAGTTCCTCCTGGGGAATGAATCTCGGAGGATTTTGGCCTGTTTTCTATGCTCTCACCTGCTCTCCTTTCTCATCGCTCTCTCACTCGCTCTCTCTCTCAAGAGACAGTTCGCAATGAAAAAATCATCCCGTTATTGGCTGGTAAATTTGGAAAACAAGTGAACAATTATTTCTAGTCACTTCCCTGACCAGGACAATGACAAAGAGGTCTGTGATCGGTTTAACCTGCTAGTAGCTTTCCTGGCTAGCGGTCGGAAGGGAACATGTGTCACACTCTGTATGGTAAAACAACATGGCGTGGAAAAACAAGCTTGTGTTGTGATTTGGTCAACCTTTCTTTAAAAAATAATAAGCAGAAAAAGAACGGCGCCATACATTATCCCGGTCTGACCCTTTGGTTTCCTTTTGCTCTTTCCTGTCCCCTCCCTCCTCCCCTCCTCCCCTCTCCCTCCCTCCCTTCCCCCCCCCGCAGACGTGAAGAACCTGGAGAACTTCCACCTGGTGGAGAGTGTGCAGGAGCAGGTGAACGCGGCGCTGCTGGATTACGTCATGTGCAACTACCCGCAGCAGATGGACAAGTTCGGCCAGCTGCTGCTGCGGCTGCCCGAGATCCGCGCCATCAGCCTGCAGGCCGAGGAGTACCTCTACTACAAGCACCTCAACGGAGACGTGCCCTGCAACAACCTGCTCATCGAGATGCTGCACGCCAAGCGAGCCTGAGAGAGGAGGACCCCCCGCAGGGGGGAGAGAGAGGGGGAGGTGGGAGACGGCGATGGAGATGGGGGAGGCGGAGGATGATGGGGGTGTGGACAGATCTGTGTGGGGACTCTGGATCGTTTTGGTGAGCCCCGACCACGCGATGAACGCAGAGTTATGTTTTCGTCCTCGTTGCCGCGGGCTGTGAGCTCGTCAGTCTGACGGCTGAGGCGGAACGGTGTGTACGCGCATGCACGCACACGCACCCACACACGTACAGTACACAGGACGCCTAGCCGCACTCAGGTGTGGATGGTGGTCGGCCATTGCTCTCATTTCTATCTTGTCGTTAGCGATGCATTGATTGGCATACACGCGCACGCGCACACACAAACACCTGCACACACTGACACACAGGACGGATGGAAGAGATGTCGATGCGCATGGCACGTTAATTAAACAAATTAAAAAAATAACTGAACATGGACGGAGAAATCTGAAGCAGACGATTCTGCAAACTCTTGAAAGAGACTTTAAACAGACATTGATTAAAAAGGTGGAGGCATAAAACACTTGTATACTCTGTTATGGACATAGATATCAGTGACGGGGCCTGTCTATACCACTAATGACATACTTTTACCTCTGAGGGGAAGGACAGAGAAAAGATGGAGAATCGCTGACATTAAGAGATAACCATTTTGGTGGGACAATCCTTCAGTGCAACTCGAGGTCTTTGAAGAATCTGTTGTTGGTACTGAACAGATAAGCAGAAGGACTTGTGAGTCATTCTGTCTGGAGACCCTCTGATACGTACCGGTCTGCCTACTGGACCCTCTGACCCCCTTGGACCAGGGAACTGGGACCCGGTCTTCTGTGGGACTTCTTGAAACGTGGACCGACCAGCATCTCCTAACGCTAAACTTTTTGTCGATGAACAAACATTCAAACAGAAAAAGGACAAATTAAGAAGTAAATGGAAATATCTTTCACTCTTTTGGTAATATGTCTGAAAATCTTTTCATTTGTCATTGTCACGTAGTTAAGTGTCCGTAATCCCCCCCCCCCCCCCCCCCCCACCCACTGTGGAAAGTCTTTATCTTGAGCAGTGTTTACTGTGTACCTCAGAAAGATCACATTTGAATAAAGGATGTTGTTAGTCAGATCAACTGTATTTATCATCCACCCCCACCCTGTTTAAGAAACCATTTTGCTTCATTAAAACATTTGAAGAAAAAACAACTGTGGGAAAATATGGTGTCATTAGGATTTGGAGATGAAGACAGGCAATTTTTGTCCAGCCAAAAGCCTGCTGCCGGAAACAGAAGGGAAAGAAGCAACAAAACAACATAACTATCAGTATTATATGATATAAAAAGCGATGTGTGATGTCACAGTTCTGAGTCTTGCCTTATTTCATTGCCATGCTAGCTAACTGTGCAGATGTGAATCAAAAATATGTACAAATTATATATAAGTATTAATGTTGTAAAGATTAAAAGGAAAAGAAGAAAAAAATAAGGTTTAATTCAAGAGGTGTTTACATTCATCTAGTCATATGGGAGAAAACTGTGATGACGCATAAATTGCAAAGCAATGATTTCCTAAGAAAATTTTAATTGAATGACGAATGAGAAAAAGATCAATTTGGTTTGCTTTCGTTGGTGTATGTACAGTGTTTAACTCATTTTTTAATTTCTTTTGAACAGTACTTAAATTATGTCGTGAGACACTAAAATCAGAAAGGAATCAAACTTAGATTTTTTATTTCTATCTGTCTGTTGGCCATTTTCCTTTTGTTTTCTGCATTGTGTTTAAGAGTTCAGTTCCACTTTTATTTTTGTAGAACATGGTTTTGTTTTTTTACAGTGCTCTTACCGTATTACTGTACAGTATTTTGCTGGTTATGCTTAATAATGAAGATAATTTATTGCATCATTGGGTTTCATCTTTGTGTTACATGATGTAAAATGTCAACAGCAGAATAAATTTGTTTACTGTTGCATGTTCGTTTTTTCTTTTATTAAATAATTTCACTCAGATCAGATGAGAATGAAATGAGGTGAGATACAGTTTAGGGTACGAAGAAAAATGAATTATCTTCCTCCTTTTGAATAGCAATGGGAGTGCACATTTAAAAATACTTATTTCAGCAAGGATCATCGTTTAAGGTATTATATAAACAGTGGATGCTGCTGCATTTGAGTTCATTCTACACCATTGCTCTGCTTCCTGGTTTGCTCTGATACCAAAGACTGTATCTTTCCCTGTTAGCTGTGAATTCTGGTGGTGTTACATTAAAGAAAAAATAACATCATAGATGCACATTTTCAGCCATCTTGATGTTTTCAAAGAAATGTGTTGCGGAATTCCTTCAATGTAAGAAGATAGTAAAAATGCACCCCAACTAATTGTTTCATTATAGTATAGTAAGTACCTTTCTACATAGTTTATAATCATTTAGAAAATAAAAAGCTAGTTTATAATTTACACAAACAAATAATTAAATTAGATCTGTATGTTAAAAGCTTAATCCACACACAAAAAATATTCAGTTGCAACCTAACTCCATTAGGAACTAAAGTCAGATCAGGGCAGACTTGACTGTGTCCTGGTTCAGAAACTGCAAGACACACACACACACACACACACACACACACACACACACACACACACACACACACACACACACACACACACACACACACACACACACACACACACACACACACACACACACACACACAAGCAGCTCCTTCTGTTTAGGCTAGGAGGCTCACAGGTTTTTACTCATATATAATCTATAATCTATACAAATATTGAGCAATATACATAAATTTGGTGAAAGAAGAAAAGTGGATTTGGGGGATGTCATAGATCATGATGGTAACTGCTATACATGTCAACAGAAAACACTGTCACAACTGACACAATATCCCTTTACTTCTGATGTCATGTGGACCTCACTTTTACCACATGACTTCCTGGCAGAAGAAAAACAAACAAACAAAACAAAACCAACTTACTGGTTGTAGCAGGGTTATTTTGCAGCTGGTACAATACCTCCTCATATTTCAATAAATGTCACTCTAGTCAATAAAGATGTACGCATTTCATCAGGCAATTTGATGATGACCTCTACTAACAACTTATTATGTACATGCATAATTGTACTTTTTGTATTTGCAGAAAGTTGTAGTTAGTGCATTTAAAAGGGAAGGTTTCCCTCTCCTGGAAGGTGAAAATCGGATTTTGAATCATAACTTTATTCTGAAATGAAGTGAACTCAACATTTTTGTGCTTTATGATTTTGGTACCATCGTTTCTTTAGTCAATGACATTGTGATAATTTATCACAAGACCATAAACACCTTTGTTAGGTCCAATAAGCTATAAATCCATTCGTATCATAACCAATCAGAATTATAAAATAAAAATAAAAGGTTTTGTTATATTCAGGGTTCTATTCATCTAGATTTAGGGTTGGCAACACACTCCTTACAACAAACAGTGTCTTACAATACATGACTATTTTATTATCATATTACTGTGTTGAATGAACACTTGAACCACACATCTCACATCGAGATCACAAACAAAAGTCAAATGACAATGCTGAGTCAAATTAGGATCACTGACAACATAGTTATATGGCCATGGGTCATCTCTGTGGGAGGAACCTGAAGTTGGCGGCTCAAGCTCTGTTAAGGTGGAGGCTACAGCGAACTGGAAGGGCAGCCATCTTGAGAGCTGGATGCTCCTGGAAGACAGAATACAACACAAGCATTACAGATACAAAAACACATTTATTTTGTTATCAATTTATATTTAAAGATAATACATTATATACTTGTATACAGCATGGAGATTGTTAAACAAAGGACAAGTCTGATATCATTTCTTTATTAGAAAGGAATTACATTTATACTTTTTCAAATTGTACACTTGCTCTGGACATTTTTGGATCAGAAACCATTGAAAAAATGAATACTGGCTTAGCTCAAACAGACGGTTTCACAAAATGGGACTCCAGTTTGAAAATAGAAGGATTTCCAACTATTGGCATAGTTGGAACACATATAGCGACATATTGCCTTCAATACGTAATCTAATTGTGTAATTACCTATTCATCTGCAAACCAACAAGGAACTCCAACTTTTCTATCCTTTTAATGCCATATAATGTTCCCTTTACATGATTTAATCAACGAAGATCATTTGTCAAAGGCAGCATCCAAAAATGAAAAATTTGAGATGCTATTTCTCTGCCGTTCGGATGATCATGTTGCTTCACAGAGCGATTTTCTGGGGATAAGTCAGTGCATGCTGAAGTCATGCCGGTATCTGTGTGGTAGCGTTGCATTAAGGATGCTGGTCAGCAACAGACCCATTGCTCCAGCCCCCGCCGACCCAGACTTGCCCCTCCGAGCTGGGCTTGCAGTGCCTGGCCTCCTGTCTGCAAATGTGTTAAGCCTGCTTTCAGTTGCAATGAATTGGTATAAATAATTTATATACATTTACCCATAGAATTTAACAAGAGGAGCCTCAGGTGAAATTACTCAGAAATGCAAGCTATGTACCTCCCCCAAGGTGGACCCTCGCTTCAAGCCAACTAACTCGAATGATAACAGACGGTAAAGGGAGGGAGGCGGTGAAGTACTCGCCGAGAGCAACACGAAAACACATAAACACAGTTGTTACGCACACACGCAAGCAGACACACACACGCAAACACACAGACAGGCAGACACACACACACACACACAAAAACACACACACACACACACACACACACACATTCATATATTTGACACTTGCAACATTTCTGGAGACGTATGCACGCACACGCCCAGACACACACACACACACACACATAAACACCGGCAGACACACACACACACACACACACACACACACACACACACACACATAAACACCGGCAGACACACACACACACACACACACACACACACACACACACACACACACACACACACACACACACACACACACACACACACACACACACACACACACACACGTTCACATACTTGACACTTGCAACATTTCTGGAGACGTGTTTGTGTATTTCTTTCTGCACCCTTCTCCACAGCTCACTACATGGCAGCAGCAGCAAGGAGAGGAAAGGGCTAAAGGGCGCGGCGCACACTGAGCATCAGAGCCTCCAGGGCTGAAGGAGAGCCCGTCAGTCAATGAAACGGGACAAAGGAGGGATGAGGCAGCTTAGCAGCGTGCCTTGTTGGTACGCAGGGGCCCACGGGGCCCACGGGGGCCGCGGGGAGACGCGGGCTGGGTGGTGCGTTGGCTGCATCGGTGGGGCACAGGCAGTCACATGATATCACTCACAGCCTTCGCGCACACACACACACACACTATAGGTTGGTATAGGGAGAAGAAAAGAGAAAAAGAAGAAAAAAGTTCCAGAGCCGGTTGTGTTTCTCCTGCGTTCAGCTCCACTTAGCGGCCATTGAAGATCTCTGAGAGGGAATGCGGAGGGCAAGAGGCTGCAGAACACGCTGGAATTCTTCAGAGAGACAATTAGCCAAGTTTCTAATCACCCGCGCCAAAGTTTGACCGGGGGCGCCCCCCCGTTGTTTGTTGGCCCGTCGGACAGACTTAAAAATGTAAAGATCAAATTAATAGGCAAGCCCCCCTGGTTTTTTCGCTTTTTTTCCCTTCTTCTAAATGGGGAGCGCGTGCCATTGTTATGCAAAAGCCTCACTCCTGCATGCAAAACAAATACGCCGAGGTTTGGAGATGGATGGGTCCGAAGGCCGCTTCATTTCAACACATGTATTATACATTATTTAGCATAAAGAGCAAGCCTACAGCATTAGGATGGTTTTTTCAATGATGATTATCCTTTATTAGTCATTAAAGAGATAGGAAGGGAGCGAGAGAGAGAAAGAGACAGAGAGAGAGAGAGAGAGAGAGAGAGAGAGAGAGAGAGAGAGAGAGACAGAGACAGAGACAGAGACAGAGACAGAGACAGAGAGAGAGAGAGAGAGAGGGAGAGAGAGAGAGAGAGAGAGAGAGAGAGACAGAGACAGAGACAGAGACAGAGAGAGAGAGAGAGAGAGAGAGAGGGAGAGGGAGAGAGAGAGAAAGAAATACAACTTTAAGCACCTGAGCCTCGCTGACAGCATTCCATTAATTGCCCCCACAATAGGCAGGAGCCTTTGGAGAATTTTCAATTTCAAAAAATGAGGAGTATGCATTCAGTTGCACTCATGTTATACCGGCACTTAAATCCCACATAGCGCAGATAAAAAAAGGACTCAAGGTTACATCCGATTGAAAGCCCCGGACCACTGCCACTTCAGAAACCCATTTAGCAAGAGGAGGGCCAGAACATCTAATTCAAACACGGTTGCTCTGTTAAAACTGTTGCACCGTCTTTCAGAGACGCACACAAACACACACGTTTACTCCTACCCCACGTGCACACACAGACACACGCACACACACACACACAGTCACGCACACACACGCACACACACAGAACACATATTTTCCTTTGTAAGAGTGATGAATCCGGCAAGAGAAAGGCAGGCAAGACACCAAAACTTCTTTTATCTGACGGAGAATGCAGGGAATCTGGCCCCTGGTGAACTAGTGTGGGGGGGGGGGAGATGCTCGTTGCAGGACCTCGCATGTATGGGGTGTGGGCACCTTCACGAAGAGCACTAGCTGAGTGTCAAGCGGCCGGCCTTGAGTACTAGGGCTCCACCACAGAGAGCACTCAACAGATAGAACATCTGACGAGGGAAGGGCGGATTTAAATTATGTGAATGTACATGTACTGCAAACGTAGGTTCACATGGCGCCTGTTCACACCCGGCCTAACCACGCATCTCAGGTGATTCGATCGCAAGGGGAAATTGCAAAAGGTCAAATCGCATAAGCGGGCGTTGCCCAACACGTCGGAAACATTTCAACAGGTCAGGAAGGTTTACGACGAGAATGTCAGACCTGGGCGAGGGTTTGCGAACTCTGGTTTCGGTTTTGATTTCTTCTTCTTCGGTTGATTTCCGGCAGGCTAGGCGCGCGGAGATGCATCGCGGCCTCCCGCCGGTTACAAACCACACAGCGTTTGGGCCTTGCAAACGGAAACAATGTCCATGTGTATTTGCATTAGGAGCAGGGGGTGTCCTTGAGTCGTGTAGGACATTGAAACCCTGCCTGCACATTGAGAATATGCTGATTGTGAAAAGCTGCGTTATTTTTCTTTTCACTTACTATGTGGTATTGCTCTTCAACCCGAAATGAATGATGCATCTTTTAGGAAGCCGTGAATAGAGTTCACCTGACGTGTCTGCCCATTTCAAGGAAATGTAATTAATTAACTGGCAGAGATCGCACGCACAAGGCCCCTAATACATTACAATTTTGACACTGAAACACTCCTTTGTCGTCGATAATGAAATCTGGAGATTTGGGGGACATACGGTTACCGCGATTGAAATTTTTTGAAAGACGTTCCAAAGGAAAACTTGGAGGTTAAGAGAGACGCACTAGAAACATATGGGCAAGTCCAGCTGCCAAAGTTGTACAACATTGTTGGGCGAAGTTGTAGCAAAAACAAAAAAACAAAGAAAAATATTCTTATTACATCTTATACATATAAAACACTCATTGAAGCCTTCCGCCTACTACCAAGGTACCACTTTAACTGGCTGTGCATCTGTTTGACACAAGGTAGCATAGCTCTTCTGCGTGGATGTTGAGTGGTTTTGGGAGTGTCAATAGAAAAATTATTGTAATCAAAGAGAGCCTTAACAACATAAAGGCCATTATGTTGTAGAATATATCACTTGAAATCAGCATTGGCTACAGAAATTTCCAGGTCAGCCTGTTGAAAATTTTAAATTCAGTTATTTCATTTGTTGAATTAGTTCATCTCCAAATACTTTCTGTGTCCATATCAAGGAAAACGTGCATGCCTCGCAGCAGGGTATATCGTCTCAGTTGACTCAAGTCAACTTAGGTTTATTTCTATGGCTCAGTGTCTGGGGTTAACAGATTGGCCGATAGCCTCCTTACCCTTAGTTCTTAAAAGGGAAAGCTCCCCATAGACTCAGTGGGAAAATGAAAGTGATTAAGATAACATATGGGGAATATATTCACCTAGGGATGGCTAGCAGAGCGATAGGTCTCAGGTGGGCAGACATACAATTACAATTTATTAAGTTAGCCAACATCGCAAGGGATTTACAGCAACATTTTGGTTGAGATGTACTTTATGAGGCGTCAGGCATTTATCTCAAGCCTACAGGTATGGACGTTGGGGATTGAACCCAGACATTTTGGCTGGGGGTACACCATACCCATGGATTATCCCAACCTTCATCAAATAATAAGGACGATATTGAATATGGTCAAACACTTAGTCAAAAGCCTGTATGAAATCTTGGGAAAAAATATGAATCAATCAGCAGATTAGAATGGTATCACTTGCACAATGAATCAGATTGGGCAAAAATGAGGGCCAATAGCCAAAATACCTTGCCAAAGTTCTCAAACGTTTTTAAATAATGTTTATTATCAAATAGGGAATTTACAATAAATTGTGTCATAAGAGGTACAGGACAGCAAAGCACCCCATGGTGACCCCTCCCTTGTAACCATTCAACTGCGACTTTTGCTTTCCAAATACATATTATGTTGACACATCAACCTCGATGTAATGTCAAGAAGTCTTTTCTATTCTCTTTTATGAACTCTATTCTCAAGCTTTTTTTCTTGATTCATAATAAACATTTTTGTTTAGCTTCACCGTTGGTTCATTATGCGTGTAAAAGTGCTGGGTCAAAGTCATGAGCGGTGAATCCCCCGTGCACGACTCAGCCTTGAGTCGTGCACGGAGCAGTTGTTTCATGCTGAAACACAAAGGTTTTGTGCCTGGGCCCCTTCGGGTAATATGTACACATTATCTCTACAGGTCATAGATAACTGCCATTTGCACGAGTGTAATCAAAAGGCCCTCCATAAAATCAACAATGAGCTTTATAAATAATTTATTGAAGGTAACTAACTCTGACAGTTATTTATCTTTATTTTTATTTATTTTTTTACACTGCTGTATTCAGTGTTGACTTTATAATACTAATACGGAGGTCAGGGTTTGTTAGTTATGTACTTCACAAACCACGTTTGGAAGAGCATGTTCAGCTTTGGCTTTTACCTTAACAGGGAAGCTACTCTGGGGGATGGCCGGAGGGTTTACGGATCAGGACTTTGATGAAACTAACTTTTAGACTTTATGATCACCCTATGAAAATGAAAAGGAGTTGAGTCGTCCAGAAATAGATTAAAGAAAAAAAGTGTTAAGGGACCATAAGGGACCAAATGCAAGCTTCACATTCTTACAAGTACCCATCTCAAAACAAGGGCTCACTTCTGAATTCGTTAAGGATTGGTCAAATGTTGATCTCCAAACTTCCAATTTCCCCAAAAAGGTTCCTCTTTGGACCAAAGTCTCGAAGAAGCTCCTTAAGGAACAGAAGATCATGAAGAAGACAGAAATGCACGGCCCATCTGAAATTCCAATAGATGCTCATATTTACTCCATCTTTGTAGAACTGTAGCTTGTAGCTTTAGCTTTAGCTTGTGACATAAAATGGAAGCAGAGGGACGTTTTGAAACTGGTAGGTAAGGGTTAGGCATCGTGCTTGAGGAGGCCTTCAGAAAGAATGCAGACTTGACATCTGTTGAGTCTTCCTTTAATTAGAACTACTTTAAAGTAATGTTAGAAATCATACATTTTACTTCAATACACACACGAATAAACCCATAAAAAATACAAAAAGTTAATATTAAGAATTTAGGGCATTTGTGGATATCTACTACACATTCATAGACTCGACATCCCATAGAAAGGAGACAAGGAGTGATTCAAATCAGTTATGAATAATTCAAAATATAATGAATTAATAATCTCAAGAAAATGGATACCCCTGGTGGAAGAAAAAAAACTGTACACCACATTTCGAACATTGTTTCATTACATTAGAATAAGAAAACGATGAAGGGTGAAAGTAGTGTGGAAAAAACATATTGACAGTTATGGTCTCGCTGGCGGGTAGTGTGAGAGTGCTTGAATCCGCCCTGCATCTGTGAGCCGACTGGGGAGGGGCAGAGCAACAGTGAGGTGTGGGGGGTGGGGGGTGGGGGGGGGGCACTTATCGAAGTCCGACCTGTGCGTCCACAACTGATATAAACGTCAGTTGGAATTTGCAAAAAGTCATACATTATGGATATCAGGGGGGCAGGGGAGGGGCAGGGGAAGGGCAGGGGAGGGGCAGGGGAGGGGGGGTGGAGGAGGGGATGAGGTGGAGGGGGGGGGGGGGGGGGGGGGGGGGGGGGGTGCACCATCAATAAGCCTGAATAAGCGAGGCAGCCTTTCTCATCTTCCCAAACCAGGGGAGAACCCCCTGATGAATGGGCCTGGAGACCCCGGGATCTCCTTGAGCCTGCACTCCCTCCACCCCCACCCCCACCACCACCCCCACCACCACCCCCACCACCCCCACCACCACCACCACCATCAACCCCACCACCTCCACCACCACCCCCAACTCCACCACCACCCCCACCACCACCACCACCATCAACCCCACCACCTCCACCACCACCCCCAACTCCACCACCACCCCCACCACCACCACCAGCATCAACTCAACCACCACCACCACCATCAACCCCACCACCACCTCCACCACCAACTCCACCACCACCTCCACCACCAACTCCACCACCACCTCCACCACCAACTCCACCACCAACCCCACAACCTCCAACACCACCCCCAACTCCACCACTCCACCACCACCCCCACACCTCCACCACCCCCACCACCTCCAACCCCACCATCAACCCCACCACCTCCACCACCACCCCCACCACCTCCTCCACCACCACCCCCACCACCTCCACCACCAACCCCACCACCTCCACCACCACCCCCACACCTCCACCACCCCCACCACCTCCAACCCCACCATCAACCCCACCACCTCCACCACCACCCCCACCACCTCCTCCACCACCACCCCCACCACCTCCACCACCAACCCCACCACCTCCACCACCACCCCCACCACCTCCTCCACCACCACCCCCACCACCTCCACCACCAACCCCACCACCTCCACCACCACCCCCACCACCACCCCCACTACCTACCCCACCACCCCCACCACCTCCTCCACCACCACCCCCACCACCTCCACCACCAACCCCACCACCTCCACCACCACCCCCACCACCACCCCCACTACCTACCCCACCACCACCAACCCCACCACCTACCCCACCACCACCTACACCACCACCCCCAACCACCTCCACCACCCCCACCTCCACCACCCCCACTCCCACTACCACCTCCCCATCAGCCCTGCCCCCGGACCCCTCTCCCAGGCCCCTGCTGTCAGACCGCTGGATGTTCCCGGCCGGCAACACACACACCGCACGGACGGACCGGGGCTGGGAAGGGGGAATACGAGCTCCTAAATTAAACATTCCGGCCGCCGACTGCCGCCTGTTTTGGGCAAATCAGCAGAACATAAAACAAACAAGGTGCCTCGGGAAGACCGGAGCGTGCCTCTCTCTATTATTTGTTTTACCGCGATGGCCGGGATGGGAGGTGTGTGGTGGGGAGGGCTGGTCAGAGTCCTCTGGAGCCTTTTAAGAAAGCGGCAGGAAATGCATAATCAGAAATGTGCCTGTTTGGCCCGTCGGTGTCTGAGGGCAGGGACGGAGAAGGAAGGAGAACGAGTTGGAGGAAGGACAAGGAGAACGAGTTGGAGGAAGGACAAGGAGAACGAGTTGGAGGAAGGACAACGAGTTGGAGGAAGGACAAGGAGAACGAGTTGGAGGAAGGACAAGGAGAACGAGTTCGAGGAAGGACAAGGAGAGAGAGAGAGAGAGAGAGAGAGAGAGAGAGAGAGAGAGAGAGAGAGACAGAACGACAGATCGGACTTGGAGATCCCAGCTTCTATTGTGTCGTGTATCAGCTGGGCAAAGGTCATCCCCAGGCATTGGGGGACCTCTATCTTCCCCCTCCTGACCTGCATCCAGACATAAACAGGAAGAACCCCCTCCCCCCGGGAAATGGGGAAGTGATATTTTTCCCCGCTGGACGGGACAACGCTGATAATGCGAGCCGTGGTTTAAAAAATCATGTTTTAAGGAAAAAAAAACTCAACCACAATACAAGCTAGAACAGGTATAACATAAAATAAATGTTGGTTCTATTTCCACACTTTGGGCGGCTACGTCACTTGCTCCTTCGGCGTTCAGACATTTGAGCCTCAGGTCTGGAGTCTCTTCCTGCAAGTGGCTGAGGCCCGTTTCCTGCTCACACCACAGATAATACCCCTTTACGTCTTATTGTCTGTGGTGTTTGGTGTGCAGATCAAAGCCCCGCTCCCAGTCCTGGGAGCCGTGTGATCAGTCAGCGCCCGGTCGCCCGTTTATGCGACAACCGGCATCCTACGGCACTCATTGCATCTGCGAGTGGCTTCGCTAAATCAAAGGAGGCTCGCTTCTCCTCATTGTGTGTCGGTGCGAGCGTAATCGACGTGACTGATACCTCCAGGCCCGGGATAGGCTGTGATCTCTAAATATAAACCAGAAGGGCTATGTTTGGCTTTATTGAGCGATGGTGAGTCTTTATCATTCAGAGGGCATACATTGTGTGCACATCGCCGAGACTTGGTTCCAGCCAATCACAAGCGCCGGTGGTTCCTGCCTACGTGAACTCACACACATGCAGGGGAAACGTTGACGCTAATATCCATACATTCCTATAGGCATGGCCCTACTTTCCGTCGTACACACCTCCTCACATCCCTCCCCAATATAGGCACGCACACACACACACACACACACACACACACACACACACACACACACACACACACACACACACACACACACACACACACACACACACACACACACACACACACACACACACACACACAGGACTGATCGATCTCTTCTGTCTGCCAAGAGCACATGGGGGGTTCGAGGAAGTGATTTAATGTCCAAAGCGATGGGTGCTTGTTTTTCAATATGTCTCTTTCCTGTTGTGCTCTGAAATGGACTTCCTGTGCCCCGGGGGGGGGTCTCATCCTTCCATTCCACCCAACCCAGACACCCACGCTACGCGGAAATGTCACTCTGCTGCCCAGTTCAACTACCCTCACTCACACACACACACACACACACACACACACACACACACACACACACACACACACACACACACACACACATAAGCACACATAAGCATTCAACAACATAATCAACCACGCACACACACAACCACTCACACAACACCATGACCACGGCACGCACACAGCCCTAACCAGCAAGCCAAAACCGGACCCCAGCACATACACACGGGCGCACACACACACAGGTTTGCGTGTAAACATGCATGGTCGGTTCGGAGGGAGTCAAAATGACACCAAATTAAAAGGATTAAAACAAATGAGTAGAAATGCACATATTTCATCAACATCCCTACAAACAAAGAGTCAAACCAGAGGAAGAGTGTGTCGCAGGGCCGGCAGAGTTTGAACAAGAGGATGGGTCATAGGTCACAGCGCGATGATCTCTTCCTGTCTGTTCTACTATCTCTGCAGCGTACACCCTTCCTGCCATCACAGAATTACACACACAGGAAATTGTTACATTACTGAGGTCGTAAATGAACTTCGCCCTGACTGCAATCGATCCCTGAACTTTGTGTTTTGGTTCCAGTTTCCTTTGATATTTACTGTGTATCCCTGAGGGTTTTTCATACAAATATAACGCTAACTTGAGTTCCATTCACATTCAAAAATACAAACAGAAAATACAATAACACCAGTTGGTACTATGAATATGAGCCTTGTCAATGATCCACTTCCGTAATCATTGTGAAAACACTATATATAGCATATATATATATATATATATATATATATATTAGGGCCCGACCGATTTATCGGCCTGCCGATTTAATCGGCCGATTATAGCCTTTTTGAAAATAATCGGCATCGGCCAAAAAGACGCAGATTACAACCGATTTTTTATTTTTTTTATTTATTTTTTAAATGTTATTGCGATTAGTATCCTGCAGATTGCACTCCTACTCGCCTTGCTAACTAACAACTTTAGCTGGAGTAAAAAAGAGGAGATTGAATTTTACCGTACAACATGAAAGCACGCTCGCTCAGGCAGCTGCGCGCTCACCTCACCAATGTACACAAGACGCGTTGTTTGAGCATGTTGTGCCTGTTTTTCTTTAGGTCCCAGGCCATGTTAATTTGTTATACTGTAGACTCTAACGGTGAGACCATACTGCTCAGCACGCACGTGTTAGTCACTGCTCACGAGCGCAGCACATTGGGAGTTAGTTATTTATTTTACATTACACTCATTTTTGACTGTAAATGTATTCTAAAACACTCAAAGGTTCTGCATTCAATTCACATATTCGTCAAAAGTGTTTAAAGTATATTTAAGGTATCAAAAACTACGTTTTATATGTTTTTTTTTTTTGTTTTTTTTTTAATCGGCCGATTAAATCGTAATCGTAATTTTTCTCTGAAAATAATCGGCATCGGCATCTGCACTCAAAAATCAAAATCGGTCGGGCCCTAATATATATATATATATATATATATATATATGTATCTAGCATATTGATACAAATAACGTATTGAAGCTCAAAATAATATTGGAGAAACAAATCTAGAAAAAGACTGTTGCTTTTGTGAGGGACAAAAAGCAACTAGTTCAAAAAGTCGTTTGAAGTGCATGATTACACCATGTCTGACTGCAACAAATCTTAACCAAGGAAAAGTTCAGTTTGGCTTTAGCTGGCTGAACTGACCAGATTCCAGATTGCAGCAAAAGTGTATTCAACAAACAATTTTGGTTTGCTTCCTTAAAGTTGGTCGGCATCAAACAGAAGAAGAGTTTGTTAAGAAGCTGACCCAGACCCTGGTTTGGAAGCACACCAGTGTTTGGTTTGGTCCGAACCGGAACCAGAGTTCGAATGAGCGTTCACCCTACAGCAAACTGATTTCATGTACGGGGAAAATCTCCAATAAACCTGACCAAACAGCTCAGGTGTGAAAGCACCCTAAAATAATGTTTAAAGGCATCCATGCACGATACAGGCAGGCAGGCAGGCAGGCAGGCAGGCAGGCAGGCAGGCAGGCAGGCAGGCACACACACACACACACACACACACACACACACACACACACACACACACACACACACACACACACACACACACACACACACACACACACACACACACACCTCGTCTCCAGGGTCTACCACTAAGTCCTTCCAACCTGACCTATTCATTGTATTCACTATTTTTATATAAAAATGAACTTCCTGTCACTCATTCATTACATCACCTGGCATGCTGGATTTATCCCCCTTTCGCACAAACACACACGATATACGGTGTGTGTGTGTGTTTGAGTTGGGAAGGACTTCTGTGTCCATGTATGCAATGATCTAAGTGTATGTGTGTGTGTGTGTGCGTGTTCGTGTGTGTGTGGGACAGTCGGAGTCACGGATGGAGGAAGTAGGCCCAGCACTGCCTGTGTCTGTGGAGGAAGTGAGGTGTGGTGATGGCACATTAACGACAGGGCCCTGGAGCGCCACAACGCACGGGCTCCACGACACACAAAAGGTACACATGCCATCCAATTCAATGAGGATTGTTTCAGGAGAACAATGGGGGCCAGCCTGCCCCAGCCCCCCCCCTAGCCCCCGTGGCCCCCGGCTGGGCTTGGCAGAGGGTGAGAAAGGTGAGCTGGCTGTGTGGTAGCGCTACTGCCGCAGTTGTGGTGCCGATTCTACGCACGGCGTCGGGGAATCCCCCCCCCGGACTCCAGGGGACGGTGGATCTGACAGAACATCAGAGGCCGATGGCGGCCGCCTCCGCCTTCTTCAAGGTAGAAAAGAAAGGAGCAACACAACAAACCCCCAAACATCCCGGTGATCACCAGCAAGGCTGACGAAGGGTAGCTGCGCGGTGCACGGAAAGGCTGATCACCCGCGGTTTCCTTCAGAGAATCGCTCTCCACGGAGAGGAAACTGAAGAGCCACCAAAGTTTAGACCATGTTTGATTGAAGTGAATCACAGTTTGAGGAATGCCTCACACTCCTCGACCTCGGCTGGCTCGTTCTCTACAGAGATGACGCGGTTTTCAGGAATTACACTGGAATAACTCAGTTCAAGAGGTGACCTCGAATCTTCGACGATTCGAACCTTGGATGGATGGATAGACATTTAGGCTGCATCCGAATACTCGTACTTGCATACTATATAGTATGCATTTTGTAGTATGCGAAAAATCTAGCGCGTCCGAATACTCTAGTATGCATTCTGTAGTACGGAAGTCGTTTCCGAATGCATACTACCGCCAAAGTGAACCACGGACCACACTACGCTATCCCACAATGCAACCGGAGTCTGGTAACAAACGAAGAAGAGATGGCTGACCCGACACCACCAACAGCGGCTTTTTATTTGTGTGTGTGTGTGTGTGTGTGTGTGTGTGTGTGTGTGTGTGTGCGTGTGCGTGTGCGTGTGTGTGTGTGTGTGTGTGTTCAATAAAAAAGGAAAAATTAACTTCAATCGTCTTTTTCACAGAGTAACAAATAACTGTAAATGTATTATTATTATTCCAAAAAAATGACTTACCAAATGTCCACATATATACAATATAACCTGCCGGTAAGTCGCTCTACGAGATGACCGACGACGACGCCTTCTAGCAGAGATATCCATTTCAAGAGCCATTCGCGTAGAAAGAGACATTTTATTATTTAATAGCAACGATAACAAGACGGAAAACAGGTAAATTTTGCCGCCATCTGGGGGGAGATACGTCATCTCCAAAAATCCGGTGGAGTTTCGGCGGCGTTCGGAGGCGTTCTACGCATGTCTGTAGACCGTACTACACAGTCAAGTGTAGTATGGTCAAGTAGTAGACACTAGACAGAAATAGTATGTACTAGGTATTCGGATGCAGCCTTAGTCACCGCCGTCTTTAGCAGTCGAATCGTTGCGTCTCATCGCGGTGAATCATTGGGAGGTTTGGGCTGCAGAGTGACAGCAGCGCTTGGCTTCTGGAGGCAAAAGCCTGAAAGTTATATGATGTTTTTTGAGGGGGTGCAAAATATGAAGACGTGCACATTGTCTGCATAATGTTAAAAGTTAGTCATTTAGCGGAGGCACTGCGCCTTAGCTATAGACGTCCGTGGGAAACCCTTCGTATTAGATATTTACAAGCGTTTGAACCACGCGAATGACACAACAAAATAGGCATAATTGAGCTGCATTTAAAAGTATATATTGTATATAATTCGATGATCAGTTGACGATTGGCCTGGCCTGACAAATAGATTTAGACTATGATGATAATAATGAGGTGATGCAACCCTGACCCAACGCAACATGCTAAGTGGAGCCCCGGGGTTAGCATGTCTTGGTGCTCTGTTGGAATAAATTAACATGACTTAGTTTCACATTAGCCTGTACAAGCATGACTTAGTTCTATATTAGCCCATATTAGCATGCCTCAGTTCTATCCTAGCCTATAATAGCATGACCAAGTTCTATATTAGCCCATATTAGCATGCCTCAGTTCTATCCTAGCCTATAATAGCATGACCAAGTTCTATATTAGCCCATATTAGCATGCCTCAGTTCTATACCAGTCTACCCTGGCTCTCTGCAAACAGATATTTGCATTGATCTCCTCACCCCGTTGACCTGATGTTAATGAGACCTGCTCATGCAGATCAGCCAGGCGCTGATCAGGACTATTGATCAGCCTGGGCCCCCTTGCTCTAAACGGGGCTTACTGATCAATCACGGGCTGATTATCGCTTTGCATTAATTGGAACCGTGAGTATCTCGCACTTATGGAGGATGATCACACATTCTTAGTCCTTGTGAAACCGCGCACACACACACGCGCACGCACGCACGCACACGCACACGCACACACACACACACACACAGTGTACCCCACTGTTTTGCTGCATAGAATTTGATTTATGTCTCATATGCAGATTTGATTGCGGTACGTACTGTACGCCATCAAATGTCATGTTATAGTCATTAGCATGTCTGTGTGGTTGTTGCGATGTGTATTTGTGCGTGTGTCTCTGTTGATGCAATCATTTGACCTTGTATGTATGAATGCAGCCAATCAGCGTCCCCGGTGAGAGCCTGGTGTCTTCAGGGATTGGTCCCTTTGTGCGGTCCTAAATGGAGAGAGGAGTGTTTGGCTGTTTACCGATACGTGAGACTCACGGGTCGACAAAGGGAGTCTGGTCCGTGTGTTGGCGTGTGTTAGTGTGTGTTAGTGTGTGTTGGCGTGTGTTGGCGTGTGTTAGTGCGTGTTCGAGCCGAGTGACTGTGGGTTTGTGCAGTGTGACACGTCAAGTCAGACCTCATTACGGGGAGGTTTGTCAGATGGTTTTTTTAAAAAGGGGTTCGGGCAAAACAACTGTCAAACGCACTCCACGGATACAAACACAAATGTCTATGTCATACACAACCACACACACACACACACACACACGTACAACCACACAAGTACAAAAGAAAAAGTACTTTAAGTGACAACTGGTGAGTGGTGTGAGTGTGAGCGTGTGAATGAAAGTGCACGGTGTTGCGTGCGTGTGTGTCCCCTCGTCCCTGCAGTTGACAGACATCACACTGCCTTTACCCCGAACAGGAAGCAGCGCAGCACACAGGGACAAAACAGGAAGCTCCTGCATGCCCCGCCCCCCGCCACCACCTTCACCTCCACCCCCCCCCCCCCATCCCCCTTATTTGACTGACTGACAGGCCGGTTTGGCCAGTCCTAGTCACAGAGAGGATCCCTGCAGCCCTGGGTGTGTGTACGTGTGTGTGTGTGCGTTTGTGTGTGTTTGTGTAGGGGCCCAGCTGTCCTGCGGTGGGACTCCCGATCGCGTGTGAAAGGGCCCCGGTGCTAAGTGGTCTGGTCTTAGGACCGTCAGTGGGCTCTGGGTGTGTGCGTGTGCGTGCGTGTGTGCGCGTGCGTGGGAAAGGGATGATCGTGTGTGGAAGAGAGTGAGGTATGGGTGCATGTGTGTGTGTGTGTGTGTCTGTGTGTTTGCGTGTGCGTGTGTGTGTGTGTGCGTGCGTGTGCGTGCGTGTGCGTATGTGTGTGGGCAGGGGGGTGTCAGGGAAGGTTCGACAGGAAATAGAAGAGACAATTTTATCCATCCATCCGCCACTGACCAGGGCCGGTCTCCATCAATGTGGAGGAGGATGAATAGCGTTGAAAAAACTTCAGATTTTACATCTTTCTTTCAGACGGTCCCTTGAATGCTCCATTAAAACAACTTTTATGCAAGATTATTCATTTGAACGTAGTAACTTCAATGCTCTCTGAAAACCAACTTTTACGCACACTTTTCCCTTCCAAAGTATTGACACTGCCACGATTGGTCACCGCGTCCGTCCTGTGCTGTGATTGGACGATGAGGCCACAGCATCTCTTGATTGGCCCAGCGACCCCGGCACTGATGTCAGTACAGGTTCAAAAACCCTCCGCCCAACCTGTAACCCCCCTCCCCCCCTTCCAATGTAGCACACACCCCACCCACCCACCCACCCTCCCGCCCTCCCGCCAGCCATTAGGTTAACCTTGACAGGCTCACTGCCCCCCCCTCGGTCTCTCTCTCATCCACTTAACTCGGGCTGATTCACACCTTTGGTGAGATGGGGGGGGACGGTGGGGCACACTTCCCCTCCTAACCCCCAGTGTGAACCTAACTGTGTATACTCTGGTGTGGGGTTTCAGGGGGGGTGGTGGGGACCCGTGCTGTGGGCCCCCCTGCGCTCAAAGAGAAACAGATGCCGTCAACGCAGTGAAGGGCCACAGAGAGAGAGGGGGGGGAGAGAGAGAGAGAGAGAGAGAGAGAGAGGTAAAGATACAGAAAGGAAGAAAGAGAGCGAGAGAGCAAGAGAGAGAGAGACATGGACCACCCAACAGCAGAACAAATAGTGTTGGATGGGGGGGGGGGGTGAAGTCAAGTTTGATCACATCGGAGAGGGGACAGTTCGAAGGGGGGCGCAGCGGTCAAAAAGAGGTGATAAAATGTAAAAGAGCCGAAGAGTGAGAGGGCGAGAAAAAGGAAAGAAATTGAGGTTGACTAAAATGTCAAAGTACCGTTTTTCCGAGGAAATTTAAGACGGCTGATTTATTCTTATCACCTAATGTTTTTTATGTTGTTGGTGGATTGCAAATTATTTCGGGCCAAAGCATTGCGTTAAATACCACAAGGGTTTTGTGGAGAGCAAGAGAGTGTGTGTGTGTGTGTGTGTGTGTGTGTGTGTGTGTGTGTGTGTGTGTGTGTGTGTGTGTGTGTGTGTGTGTGTGTGTGTGTGTGTGTGTGTGTGTGTGTGTGTGTGTGTGTGTGTGTGTGTGTGTGTGCGCGTGTGTGTGTGATGCTGACACTGACCACTAGGGGGTATGGCTCCACAGTGAGTAAAATCATTCAGGAAAGTCAGTTTGAGACTTTTAGTTGAATGCATTTTCTTATGTTTATTTCAATGAGGGGGAGCTACACAGTTACGGCACATGGGACAGGGTGTCCATGAGAAAATACTTTACAAAACAGTGTTATGATAAATAGAAAGGAAATGTATTGATGTATTATTATGAAATCAATTAAATCCCCCAGAGTTAATCTGTCCTTCAAATCAATCAGTATGATATTTATAAGTATGATACTCATACTTAAAGTATTAGGAGTACTCCACTAATATGTGTCACTATAAGTGATCTCCTGTTAGTCTAGTTAGGGTTGCTTCTGTCCAGGGCTTGAAGGTCAAACGCCACTGTTTGACCCCAGCACTGGCCTATTAACCCGCCCTGACAAGTTGAGCTTGGCAGCCAGCTGAACGTCTGTGTGTGTCTATAAGTGTGTGTTTCTGTGTGTCTTCCATCCTCTCTTGTACAGAGAGTATAGAAGTTTGACCTGAAAGCAGCCACACAGGCACGCAGGCACACAAACACAAACACAAAAATACCTCACGTACACACACTCTTATATACACACACAGACAAACATGGAAAGCTAAACAATTAGAAGGACCAAAGTATACAAAAACACGGATCATAACTGTCAGCAGAGAATCCAAGTCATCACTAGTGGAGGGGAAACTAGAACATATATATATATATACTGAAATATGGAGTAACCATATTTGTGAAGGTATTAACAGTACCTTCACAAATAGCCACAAAAATATGCAATATGCAAACTCTCTCACACAGAAACCTGAGGGTAGCCGCATCAAGTAGAGTGAAACAGTCAATCCTTGGCTGTCCATCTCTCTCTGCTTGGCTCTCCCTCTCTACCGCTCTCTCCGGCCACGCTCCTGCACGCCCTCTCTGTCCGTATTAATCTCACCGGCTGACTACAGAAGGTAGGCCACCTGCCATCTACCCAAGTCCCACACACACAAACACACACACACACACACACACACACACACACACACACACACACACACACACACACACACAGACAGATATCCCCCCCACACACACACTACCCACTGGAGGAAGTCTTAATTTGTCTCTGTCTCATCTACATGGGCTGAGCAGGTGTGTGTGTGTGTGTGTGTGTGTGTGTGTGTGTGTGTGTGTGTGTGTGTGTGTGTGTGTGTGTGTGGGAGGGGGGGGGTTCTTTAAGGGGATCAGTGGTCCAGAGGAGAAAGGTCAACGCATTCAGAGAGTTCATCATTCTGAAGTGTCAGAGCCGCTCTTTAGGAGAGCAGATGAAGTGGAGATGAGAGGTGGGGAGAGGAGAGGAGAGGTGGGGAGAGGAAAGGAGAGGAGAGGTGGGGAGAGGAAAGGAGAGATGGGGAGAGGAGAGAGGGGAGAAGAGAGAGATGGGGAGAAGAGAGGAGAGGAGAGGAGAGGAGAGGGGAAGAAAAGCAGAGAGGGTGGGGAAAAGAGGGGTTGCGGAACGACTAGAGGAGGGGAGGAGAGAAGAGAGGAGAGGACAGCATGTGTATGTCAATGCCTAGGAGTTTTTTCTTTGGTCACTAAATACTGTCATTAACCAAACATTAGTCTAGGGGGCAGAAAGACCACCATTGATTCATATTCCCTCACAGCGCGAAGATCTCTGCTCTTTCACTTTGTCAGCATTATAGTACACAAAAAAGACACAAAACAAATCCATAGATTAATGGATTTTTCAAATCACTTGCATTCAAATCCGTTTTACTGACACCCAGACACCCACGCACACGCACACACACAGACACAGACACACACACACACACACACTCACACACACGCGCAGACGTCTGGTCTGAGGTAGATGTCTTTTAATAGCGTCAGACTAGATGTGTGTGTGTGTGTGTGGGGGACCATCTGTCCAGTCTATTGTTGTGTGGCTTGTGGGGACGCGTTTGGATGCGGCGCGGGCCACCGAGGATGTATGGGCGTTCTAAAGCGTCCCCGGTGAAGCTCCCGGGATGTGACACACGCCGTTGTCTCTTCTCCTCTTCCTCCTCTCTCTCTCTCCCTCCCTCCTCCTGCCTTTTTCTTGGTTTTCTTTTTTTCGGGACGTGGCATGGAGCATTGAGTCAGATCCCCGCACCGCTCTGCCTCTGAGCAATGGCACGCGGCCAGAATCGCTCTCTCAACTCGGGGGAGTGAAGAGGTGTGCGTGTGTGTGTGTGTGGGGGGGGGTTGGGTTGGGGGGGGGGGATAAAGTGTGTGTGTGCATCCATCAGTGTCTCTGTTTCTATCAAAGGTTAGCTGAAGTGCGCCAATTAATTGTTAGGAACATGTTGGATGGGCAGTGTTATTTTCTTTTTTAATTTATGTGTTTGAGGAAGGTAGCGCAATGTGTGTGTGTGTGTGTGTGTGTGTGTGTGTGTGTGTGTGTGTGTGTGTGTGTGTGTGTGGTAGGGAGTTGGGAGGCTGGAAGGAGGGGAGGAGAGAAGAAGCTGATTGCACAGTTGGCACCGAGTAAACTGCGTCGAAATTCCTCTGGAGTCAAAGTGGAAAATTGTTTTTATGTCACACTCACATTCACTACCTCGCTACTTATAGCATCCTTTTTTAAAGACTCACAGAAATATAAGGGAGACCAATAATGGGCCCTTCACAAAAATGTTATTTGAAGAAATATTGGTCTATACTTTTCTATTTTGGCAGCTAATCTTAAATTCTGCTGGACTCCCATTCCTGGAATACACACCATATGGCCAACACACACAACAGTCCAAACCCTTCTATTTTTGCATTTCCAACGCTTGTGCATCCTAGCTTTAATCGACTTAATTTCCATAAACAGTCTTTATACCTGGACACTCAAGCACTTTGCAAAGTCCAGTATATCTATCCACACATTCACGCGCAAACACATCACCAGTTTAAATATAATGTAAAGACACATTGAGAAAACACCGAGACACCTCAACATCCGCTACACACACACACACACACACACACACACACACACACACACACACACACACACACACACACACAGCACCTGGCTATGACCGGGCTCTTCCTGTCATTCTGCAGGAAGAACGGTGGCGTGGACGGCACCGCCG
Source organism: Gadus macrocephalus (assembly GCF_031168955.1). Classification (NCBI taxonomy): domain Eukaryota; kingdom Metazoa; phylum Chordata; class Actinopteri; order Gadiformes; family Gadidae; genus Gadus; species Gadus macrocephalus. Next base: position 3,402,129 of record NC_082393.1, read on the forward strand.
GCCTGGCTCTGTGACAGGCAGAGCCCGGGCAAGGGTGAACTGCGGGGGCCCCGTGTCAGGAAGTATTCACTCCTTGTTTCCCGAGCCGCCCCTGGCCTCTCCAACTAGCAGTCAGCGGCTGAGAGAAGCCAGGCGCAGGCAGGATAATCACCCCCTAATAAGAGGCTATATTGAAAGCAGCCTGCCGCTTGTGCACTAAAAGCTGGACAAGTGCACGCTAACAAACACCCGACACCCCGGCCTTTTGACACACACACGCACACGCACACAAACACACACACACATCAGCACACACACACACATCAACACGCTCACACATCAGCAGGCGCACACATCAGCACGCACACACATGCATACTTGGGACCGGCTCGGCGTGGTGATGAACATATCCAAGATAGATCCGTAGCTGGGGTCTCTTGCCAAGCAGGAACTCACACACACACACACACACACATGCAAATAGAAAGAAGCACAATCAAACACACACATGCTCACTAAGCCTGGCACACACAAACAGACACACACACACACACACACAGAGCCCGGATCCATTTCGCTCCTTCCTCTCCTCCTCCCTCGCCACCAACTTGGAAAACTGTTAGCACATGGCCCCAAACGATATCAATAATTTCACAACGTATCAATTATCAATTGGGAGAGGACGGGATGGGATCCCGGGGGGAGTGCGGCGTATGTTATGTGTTTGCTTTGGAGTGGAGATGGTTACGATGGGAGGACCGCCATGAACACGCCGGCCACAAAGCCTTCATCACAGCTCCAGAAAGTAATGGGGCTCCGACCCCTCAAGGGTCCTCTGATTTCGAACTCGGCCTCCGAGGCGTTTTTTCTTCTTCTTCTGCCGCGATGAGGCGGCCCCTACTTCCGACGGCGCCCATGATCCCGAACCGAGTTCCGACGAGCGCTTGTTTGGTTTTCAACTGGTTACCTTCTTTCAATAGAGAGTCGCTGTGCAGATGGTTTCGTCCAAAGAGAGTTAGGAAATCCTTTCCCTTTTTTCTGTTTTAGATGTTTTAAGATTTTCTTCGATAGTTTAATTTGTTGTTGCTCAAGGAGGCCAATATGTAGAGTTTAGACACTGGGCTTTCAACCCGGAACATTCAGGCAGGGAGTCAATCAGCCTAACCATATCCTAGACTGATGCAGAAAGGAGAAGAAAGAATATTTCATCGGCTCGCTGCTTTTCTGATGCCAACTGTAACCCGACACAACGCCGTTTATTTTGAGGGCCCATCTTGGCAGGAAACGATCCGTTACCCCCTCCAGGTTCCCCTGAAGATTTGATCGACTGGCAGAAGCAACGATGGAAAATACACAGAAGGATAAAACCCTTTGCCGGTGAACTCATTCCTTTTCAAGCGGGTTCCTACAACACAAATATATATTGCACACCGAAAACAAACACAATGACACATAGACAAATGCTCTCATCCCACCATTATCCCATTCAGGCGTTTTTGCACACACTGAAAAGGCATGCTCATCCTCATCACGTGACCCTGCTGTGTTTGCTAGCCGTTCTCCACTGCCGCGTGTCAACCCGTCTGACCCTCTCTATTCACATCTTCTCGAATCTTTCCCTTGCCTCCTGTCTCTTCGCCTGACCCACAGTGTCTCTCCAAGGCCTTTGCTGAGAGTGGGTGTTCGAATGAAGAGTAGAGCATCCATGTTGTGATTCTGTGTCAAGTGTTTGTATTGAAGGATAGGCGGGCATGTTATAAAGAAAGGGATTCAGAGTGTGTGTGTGTGTGTATGTGTGTGTGTGTGTGTCTGGCTGGGAGCATGCCTTTGTGTGATCATGCATCTGTGCGTTTCCTTGTGATCATGTGTATGCGTGTGCATGATGTGTGTTTTCCCTGTGATCATGTTTGTGTGTGTGTTTATTGGTTTGTGTGTGTGTGTGTGTGTGCGTGGGTGGGTGCCTGTGACCAAGCCTATGTGTGATCATGCATCTGGGTGATTGCTTGTGATCATGGATGTGTGTTTTGCTTGTGATCCAGTGTGATTGTGTGCGCGATTGTGTGTGTGTTTGTCTGTGTGTGAGATCGTGTGTTTGTGCGATCGTGTGTGTGTGTGTGTTTGTGCGATCGTGCGTGTGCGTGTGTGTGTGTGTGTGTGTGTGTGATCCTCTGCAGGTTAGAGCGGGAGGCTGCTGAGCTGCTGTTGGCTGCTCTCTCTCACCTGCACATCTGCTGCCATTTTAATTAGCACTCCAAGGAGACGAGTCACAACCAATCACACGCCATGACAGACGCACGCAAACACGCGGGAGAAACCCAGCACATGTTCCCCGGATACGTATCTACGGAGAGATATGTAAACACATGTACGAACGAGCAAAGCCAGCCCACCCTTTCTCGCCCACTGCCACACAGATTAAACCTAACGCACAACTTAATAAAAATGCAAGCATGCAAGGATACACACACATACACAAACATTTACAAAGAATCACCAATTATTACACAAAGGCATACATAAGCACATTTAAAACCACACACACACACACACACACACACACACACACACACACACACACACACACACACACACACACACACACACACACACACACACACACACACACACACACACACACACACACCCCCTCTCCTCCATTCTGCATTATCTTTTATCCATAGTCCCTGCTTCTATGTGATCTCTTTTATTTATTTATTTTCATTATGCCGCTCATACACAAGGAGGAGGAAGAGGAGGACAAGATGCAGCCAAGCTCAGACGAGGGTGACGGCCTGTGTGTGTGTGTGTGCGTGTGCATGTGTGTGTGTGTGCGTGGTTGTGAGAGGTGGCTGCTGGGCGGTAGGTTTGGCGGGGCACGGAGGGGAGCAGCCAGATTTATGGCAGGGGGGAGGAGGGGGGAAGGGGGGGGGGGGTGTGTGACCTCTGGGGTCGTAACGCGGTGATGGGTGAGCGGCTCTCAGCGGTAAGCTACCGGCACTTGACAGAGTGCCCGGCGCTGAATGAATTTTCTTCTCTTTTCCTCAATCATCAGCCAGCCAGTGCCCTGACCCCCATCCTGACTGCTATAACAAGATCTCCCATCTCGCAAGGGGCCTGAAAAATTTACTGTCACATCTACTTTTCAATGAGCCCAAGTGAGCGCTTGTTTCACCTTCAGCAGCACAGAGGCAACCAGCCAGCCAGCCAGCCAGCCAGCCAGCCAGCCAGCAGTGGGCGGTGCCCCCACCCACCCCCACCTTCCTAACTAACCTACCTGCCCGTCAGTGGGAGAGGAAAAGAGACTGTGTGTGTGTGTGTGGTGTGTGTGTGTGTGTGTGTGTGTGTGTGTGTGTGTGTGTGTGTGTGTGTGTGTGTGTGTGTGTGTGTGTGTGTGTGTGTGTGTGTGTGTGTGTGTTTTCTGTGTGTGTGTGTGTGTGTGTGTGTGTGTGTTTTCTGTGTGTGTGTGTGTGTGTGTGTGTGTGTGTGTGTGTGTGTGTGTGTGTGGCTGCGTAACAGGGTTTGTTTGTGTCAGTGTTTGTGTGTGTGTGGATTGTAGGAGCAAGAGGGAGAGGGATGGAGAGGGAGGGAGGGAGAGAGAGAGAGAGAGAAGATGGACAGGGCACATATCTTTGTATGAATGTCAACATTCATTGGGTTGGAGGTGCAACACACGCCACACACACGCGTGTCCACTTGAATGCGTCCGCATCGTTTAATTTTGTTGGACATGGGAGAGAAAAAAAGCACACGCAATCTTGTGTCGCTACCCTCCTTTCCTCGCTCTCTCTCCCTCTACTCTCTATCTCTCTCTCACACACACACATACATACACCACACACACACACACACACACACACAGAGAAGATGATGTTGGCTGGGGCATAAAGGGCGTTTCCGTGGTGAAGTTGGCTGACAACTCCTGCCTGCATCAGAAGTCAATCTACCTTATCATGCTGCTCCAACCCATTCCCTCCTCCTCCTCCTCAAGCACACACACACACACACACACACACACACACACACACACACACACACACACACACACACACACACACACACACACACACACACAGGGCAGGGCGTTGGTGAAGTCTCCCATGGTTGTTTGCCTGCTTTCATCAGGCTCGATGGCATGGAGTCAGATTTAATAACCGTAATCTATTTTTTTTTTTTTTTATCGTCTGGCGATAAATCTGGATGCAGGTACATTCAGATCTCACCTTCCTCGTGTCGCAGTTGACCACACACAGGGAGGAGGTCACTGCGAACACGAAGGAGGCGAGAGGAGGAGAGACAACCGCAGGAATTATGACAAATATTTATATGGTAAAATGTAGTAGGCATTAAAGCCGTCCATGTTTGGTCATAGAGTTTAGTCATATGTGGATAGTGTAATACAATATCGCATAGGACCAAAAGAAACGACTATAAGGTATGCAATGATTTCTGCAAATCAAGAAGGAGCCAAAGTATGCTTCTATTGCATTTTTCCTAAAACTAAAACATTGAGTTCATGTTTTGTATTTCATAAGAACATTTTCGAAAAATTGTGTGCATTTATTAAGTGCAACAAAAAAAACGACCCAATGTTGAGATCCTTGTCAAGTTAGTCTTCCACGTTGGGTCCCACTCACACAGAGCCACGTATTTAAAATGACACATTAGTGTCTAATTCCCTCCATTTGGCTCTGTTCCCCCCCGCCCTCCTTCTCCCTCTGAGATAATGTTATCCTGCCAGGACCGTCAGAATCAACCGCAAAGCGATGATTAAACATGCATAATTTTCCCAGAGACACAGGGTATTAAATTTAATGGCCCCCCTCTACGCGGTGAGTGTGACTGGGTCATACTGCAGGGCCCCTGGGGGCCCGCAGACAGAGCTGTGGGTTATAATTGAAAATAAAGAAGGGGCATTAAAAGCCATTCAATAAGACAGTGTAAAATTGATCAGCCCATAAAAATTCTTGCCTGTCCCCCCCCTTCCCCCCCGCCGGAGGTATGTGACTGTATGCACTGGGGAAGAGTAAGTGGTGTGAGAGAGAGAGAGAGAGAGAGAGAGAGAGAGAGAGAGAGAGAGAGAGAGAGGAGAGAGAGAGAGAGAGATGGGCACAGAGAGAGAGAGAGAGAGAGCGAGAGACAGAGAGAGAGCGAGAGACAGAGAGAGAGAGATGGACAGAGAGAGAGAGAGAGAGAGAGAGAGAGAGAGAGAGAGAGAGAGATGGACAGAGAGAGAGCGAGAGCGAGAGGAGAGAGAGAGAGATGGGCACAGAGAGAGAGCGAGAGAGAGAGAGAGAGAGAGAGAGAGAGAGAGAGAGAGGGACAGAGAGAGAGAGAGAGGAGAGAGAGAGAGAGAGAGAGATGGACAGAGAGAGAGGGAGCGATCAAGGGGAGAGTGAGAGATAGAGCATGGAGATAAAGCATGGAGAGAGGGGGAAAAAAAGAGAGTGACAGAGAGAGAGAGAGAGAGACAGAGAGGGAAAATAGAAGGAAGGCATGAATGGCAGGAAGATAACTAAGTGCAGAAAATATAGAAAATGCCAGTAGAAAAGGGAATAGAAACAGGAAGGGAGGGATGTTGAGGAAGCCAAGCAAAACAAAAAAGAAATAAGAGAGAATAATAAAGTAGAAATGAGAGGCTACAAAATAAAAGACAACCCGAGACAGCACGGGGAATGGTCTCTTTGGAAGCGAGAACTAAAGTTGTGGATGTTTTGGTGTAAAGTGCATTATTTTTTTTGTGCACAGGTTTTCAACCTCCATACGTCATCTTGACACAAAAACACTTGAGCCCGCTCAGCCCAGCGCAACACTCGCTTCCATCTCTCCCGGCAGAACAGTCTGCTCGAAGCCCTGTGTGGCTGATAGAAGGGGGGCTGTTTCCTTCCATGACACAGCCCTGCAGAACCAGCCCCTACTTCAGAAGAGGGCAGAATACAGCGCGACATCTCAAGTGATTTATATTTTGGTAATTTATGTGGACAGTTGCCCCTTGAGTCTTCTCTCTGCCTCGCTCTCTCTCTCCCTCATCTCTGCTTTCCTCTCTCTCCCTCCCTCCTCTCTCTTTCTCTCCCTCCCTCATCTCTCCTTCTTTCTCTCCCTTCCTCATCTCTCTCTTTCTCTCCCTCCCTCTTATCTCCTTCTTTCTCTCCCTCCCTCATCTCTCCATTTCTCTCCCTCCCTCATCTCTCTTTCTCCCTCCCTCACATCTCCTTCCTTCTCTCTCTCTCCCTTCCTCATCTCTCTCTCTCTCTCTCCCTCCAGCACTCCCTCATCTCTCTCTTTCTCCCTCCTCATTTTCTCTTTCCCTCTCTCTCCTTCCCTCCCTCACTCATCTCTCTCTCCCCTCTCTCTCTCTCTCTCTCTCTCTCTCTCTCTCTCTCTCTCTCTCTCTCTCTCTCTCTCTCTCTCTCTCTCTCTCTCATAATACAATATTCTAGTGCCGATCGGCGATGCCAAGAGCGCTGTTTGTTTTTTTTTGTTGGTATCCACGTGTAATTTTTTTTTTTCTTTTAACTTTCAATTCTCCTAAGCGTCCCTGCTCCACAGCTCCCGGGGCTATTGCCTTTCTCAATCTGTCCCTGGAGAGCCAGGAGTTATGGGCCCTGTCCATGAGAAGAAAGGGATGTTATTCCCCTGTCATCCCCTGGCTGCCCCGCCATCCACCCTGCCCTGATCTACGGCACAGCAACCCCACCCCCCACACACACACACACACACACACACACACACACACACACGTATACACACACACACACACACACACCACACACACACACAACACACACACACACACACACACACACACACACACACACACACACACCACGTATACACACACACACACACACACACACACACACACACACACACACGTATACACACACACACACACACACGTATACACACACACACACACACACACACACACACACACACACGTATACACACACACACACACACACACACACACACACACACACACACACACACACACACACACACACACACACACACACACACAACCTCACCCCCGCCCCCCAACATCCCACCCCATACACACACAAACACACACACACACACACACACACACACACACACACACACACACACACACACACACACACACACACACACACACACACACACACACACACACACACACACACGTATACACAAACACACACACACACAACCTCACCCCGCCCCCCCCAACATCCCACCCCATACACACACAAACACACACACACACACACACACACACACACACACGTATACAAACGCACAAACACACACACACCCTCGTACCCAACCCTTACCCCTTACCCCCCCCTCCCCCCCCACCACCTTCCCCCAATTCCCCTTTGCCTCCCTCTCCAACCCCACCACACACAACCACAACCCCTCATATATCTAGCATGCACCCACACACACACACACAAGCAAACACACACACACACACACACACACACACACACACACACACACTGAGATATGAGGGTCTAGCGTTGGGGACACTTGGTTACGGGGACGGATACACGGTGCTCCACAGAGGGTGGTGTCAGGGGGTCAGGTGACCGGGACGGAGAGGAATAGACAGTAGGCTGTAATGATGAGTGTGGTCCCACTTAGGCGTTGGTCAGGAGCACAAGCACAGGAAGCTATTCACTGGTCACAGGCCGTAACGCTACAACACGTTTGAGAGGAGCGAACATACTGTGTGAGCACGAGAAAACTGGAATCCTAACGATAGTTTTTACTCATTTGTTTGGTTTTATGTTGCTGCTGCAGGTAATTTGTATTGACATTTTAAGATACAGAAAGAGTTCATTAATTAATTCATTGGCTCACACCTTTACCCAGAAAATGGTAAACAGATAAGAGCCATTTTATGTCTCACTAATAATTAATACTAATGTTACAAACCAACATAAAAAAAAGAAAATTGACAGCACAAGTGAGTTGATAAAAAACGTAATTTCTACACATTTTTCTTCCACCTAATCTATTGAGGAGCTACACAGGGTACAGCCCCCCCTCCCAATCCTCATGCTGGAGCAGTGGGGTTTTGGGGGGGGGGTCTCAGTCCCTGAGTGACTCCCTTGATTGGGGAGCGTGGCAGGGATAAAGATAAGGACCACGGGGTTAAAGATAAGGGCCAGGTGGCTGATGGCTGTCTGTGATCCAGGCTAGGTCCCCAGGCCCCTGGGTTAACTCTGCAGTCACAGGGTCACCGGTCCTGGGAGGGTTCCCCAGAGGAGCATGCTCTGCTGCCGGCTGCGATCGGAAGACGTTGGTAGGTCCTGCTGGGTTGTTGCTTTGGGTTTTTAGTTCATATGGATGACAATTTTCATGACAACTTTTTGTTTTGGAGCCCATTTCTATTTGTGGGATCAGGGATTTGCCTTCAAATTTATCGAAATACTAGGGTTTAAAAAGTAATGCTTACATGTGCTGAATAGAAAATGTACCTTTTACATAAAGATGCATTTCTCTATAGGTATCAAATGCAACTTTACATTAATTGCGGTTAGATATTTGGACATATCTGAATGTAAACGATGAGACGGTGTGATAAGTTATCATTATGGACAAGTTCACATAAGATTATCATAACTTGGCCCATCTGTTGGGAAATGTTGTCTCATCTGTTGTTTATATGAGACACAAATCTCAGGGTGACACAGACAAGACTTCATCAACAAGTTTCATGATTTGATGAGATTCCATCTCAGTTCTCTCAGTACTTCCGCTAACCTTGCAGCAACAACTCTTTTGTACCAGCATCTGCTCAGGTCCTTCCTCACCTCCCCAACAACTCACATCTCATCCCACATCTCCTATACCGTCTCATCTCCTCTTATCCAAACAGGCACATAACCCTTAACCCGCAGCACTCCACTCTAAACAGGTAAACGCACTCCGACTACCTGAGTCAACCCCGGCGCGGCAGAGTTCTCTGTGGGTGACGGAATACATAAATAAAGCAGATAAACAGATGAATAACCCTAGGGGGGGGGGGGGGGGGTGGGGAGGAGGAGAGGGGGGGGGGGGGGGGGGACAGGAAGCCCTCGGCAGCGCCCGGGCCCATCCATCACGGTGCCTATTACGGCGCGCTGAGCGGCGGCCACAGTATGTATAATGCAGTCAGCCCTCCGTAAGCAGATACAAATCCCGCTCCGGCCCCTTCCTCCATTTGTTATACCTGACAATGAGCCGCCGCCGCCGCCGCTGCTGCTACCCGCCGCCGCCGCCGCCGCCGCCGCCATCGCACGCTTTGTTGTTTGTTTGAATTATGAGCCGGCGTGTGTGGCCTGGGACCTGCCTGTTCCGGGCGCCGGTGTGGCGTGGCGTGGGGTGGGTATGCAGAACAAGGCGAGGACGGGGGGGGGGGAAACAGATTCGCACGTGTGAGCGAGGGGGAGGGAGGGGGAGGGAGGCGGGGGGGATGCGGCTGGGTGCATATGCATAAACAGTCGTACTCAGGGAGCCTCTGGAAACAAACCGAATGGGCTCGATATTTCATCTCTCCAGACCCAGAACCGCCCTCCGCCGGTCTCGTTTGGGACGTGATGAATTTCGGGGCCGCTGTGCACACTGGGGGGGGGGGGGGGGCGGGTGGGGGGGGGCAGCGGGTTGAGGGGGGGACGGAGGGATGGGGGGGCAGAAGGGGGGACTGCTTTGAGCGTTTAGAAACAAACTTCTACAGAGTGGTTTGGATTTCTCCCACATGAGCTGTGTTTGCACTGACTCGAAAAACGCCTCTGGTTCTGATTTAGCCGAGATGGGTGGGAGCCGCAGGGTATTCCAGCCGTCACTCCAACGGCAGAGGGGAGGGAGGGAGGGGGAGGGAGGGTCGACAAGTAAAAGTCAAGATGGAGGAGAGGACGACTAAACGACGGGATGAGAGAGCGAGAGGAGGTTCGGCATTGTGTGAATGAATCCGAGCACTTGAGAAGTGAGTGGAGATCAGAGAAAGAGAGTGAGGAAGTGAGTGGAGAGAGAGAGAGTGAAAGACAGCAGGGGTGAGAGAGAGAGAGAGAGAGAGAGAGAGAGAGAGAGAGAGAGAGAGAGAGAGAGAGAGAGAGAGAGAGAGAGAGAGAGAGAGAGAGAGAGAGAGAGAGAGAGAGAGAGAGAGAGAGAGAGAGAGTACACAGAGGGAGAGAAACAAGAAGGAGCGTGATAGGGAATGTAAATACGGAGTAAACCGATAGCACATTTCCAGCCCGGCGTGTTTGTTTGGGTATTTACACGAGGAGACTACAATCAAGTCCTCAAAGCCTCAATAGGCCTGACAAGAGCCCAGCGCCCAAGGTCACGGATCCACTGCACAGCCAAGCTGACGACTCCAACCTCCACACACACAATAAATATATATATATATTTATATATGCACACGCGTTATATAGGCTTAAATGTATACATGCGCACACAAGCAAACACACACGCACATATATATGCATAGATTACATACACACAGACACACACTTATGAACACAGACACCCACACACGCACAAATACACAGAGCGCATGACCCGGACACACTCGCACAAATCCACATATATTGTGTACATACACAGTTACAAAGACGCACAGGTACACACATGATCACATGCGTGCATACACACAGAACAGACACACATACATCTAAACTCACACACACATATATAAACACACACACACCTCATGGACACACAAAAACTCACACGCAGACACATCTACGAACACACTCACTCAGACACACATATCAACACACACACACACACACACACGCAAAAAACTCACACGCAGACACATCTACGAACACACTCACGTACACAGCACCACACAAATCCACCAAGGTCATGTCCACATTTTTGTCAATCACTTCAATACGCAACAGGGATGCAGGAGAGATGCGTGGAGCGCGCCAGTGGAGAGCAGTTGGGAAGAGGAGTTGTAAAGAACTCCCCCCCCCCCCCCCCCCCCCCCCCTCTCTCTCTCTCTCTCTCGCTGGCTGAACTTTCAAGCCCTGTTTGGTTTGAACAGATGTAGAATTAGTGCACATCACTTTGCATCAGGAAGATGTTAAACACAAGCCACTAGTCAGGGTCCACGCACCTCTCTCTCTCACACACACACACACACACACACACACACACACACACACACACACACACACACACACACACACACACACACACACACACACACACACACACACACACACACACACACACACACACACACACACACACGGTGCTGTGTGTAACTCCGCCCAGGGTAATTATCAGCGTGATGTCGATCCCCGATGCAACAGCTTCATTGTCGTCATCCTCCTCACCCTTTTTAATCTCACAACCTGCCTGCTGTCTGTGGACAGCGGCGCTGTCCAGCTGCCGCAGTGTTTAGCAGCCTCTAATTGAAACCACAAACCCCTGCTATGACACGCTCATGCCGGGATAAACATTACTTCAATCCCCCCCTTTTTCCGCTTTAAATACATTTGTTTCCAGCCAGATGGAACTGTGCAAAAGAAAAAGGATATTTTCAACTCAGAAATAGCCAGCAGGATTTCTAATAATGTCTGATAGTAGCCAGAGTAATACTGGTCGACCTTAGCGTTGGCCTTTTTAGTTTTGTGCACAATTTAACACCACGCACAATTAACTGTCTATGAATTGTATTGGAGTTGCCAATTCCCTGATGAGATGTCCAAATGCTTTGTTCCTGGTTAATGTCAACAAAATTAACTACTACAGCAGTGAGACGTTTGGTTACTTATTTTAATCGTGTTCATGACTCATTGTGACAACAGGTGACTTTACCTAAAGCTATATTAGGTAAGCGGTGTAACCAAAGCTATGTTACTAAATTGAGCGTAGTGTAGGCTAAAATACACCAGGCAACCAAAACCAAGTGGTATCTTCTGTTTTTAACTAAAGACGGCACTAGTACTGCTCACACATGACCCACACTGAAATGAGCGTCTCCGTGGCGCAGGGTGGAATCGACCGGTCGAGACCGGATGAGGCGGGCTGCATGACGACATCGTCGCTCCTGCTGCTCGTACCTCTTGACACGCAGCAGCAAGGAACCGTCTGTGACATGTCAATGAATCATGACTAATGGGCCAGACAGGAGGGGGGGAGGGGGGGAGGGGGGGGGACTCAGATGGGGGTGAAGGTGAGCTCCGATGGGGGGGGGGGGGAGCCGGGGTGGGGCGTGATGGGGGGAGGGGGGGGGGGAGGAAGGGGAGCTCGGATCGAGGAAAAGGGGAGCTTGTAAGGCAGGATGGGGGGGTACAGAGTCAGAGGACGGGGGTTCAACCCTGTGGCTGTACGAGCGCCAGAGTTGGAATCTGAGGAGGTGGAGGAGGCAGGCTCCGTTTATCTGGGAAAGCCCCCCCCCCCCCCCCCCCCCCCCCCCCCCACACACACACACACACCCACACACACAAACCTCCATCTCTGTAATTACTGGCAGTGCTGCGGAGGAACACATGGGAGAGGAGAGGAGGGTGCAGGCGGCGGGGAGTCAGATGTCACGAGGGACCGCAGGCACATGGCTCCCTGGACCCCCGAGATAGGGAGGAAGGAAGCAGGGGGATTCCCCCGAACACTGGGGGCCCGGGACGGTTCACAGGGAAACACGAGAGCATCTCTGTAGTCTGGTGTTTACCGGTGCAGAGTCCTATCCGTGCAGAAATGCATGCATGGGTGGATGTGTGGAATGCATTGTCCATTGATCAATCTCTTTCATCTACCGTGTCTATCTACCAAACAATCAGTCCATCGGTCCTTCTATCCATCCATCTATATTTATTCATCCACCAACCCATCCCTTTCCAACTCAAGCTTTCACTCGTTCATTGAAGGCTCCGCATTCACGACACTGAACATTGAACACACAAGGAAGTCTTCATTCTTGAAGAGTGTGGTTAAACACCACAGATGGAGGTGTGCTGCACAGTGTGTGTGTGTGTGTGTGTGGTGTGTGTGTGTGTGTGTGTGTGTGTCACTGTGTGTGTGTTTGTGACTACTGCCCCCCCCCCCCCCCCGCCTTCCGCTTAAAAGACCCTGCGACCTTCAACCCAGCCCATTGTGCGATCGCATCCTATTACGAAGGCGACACTCGGCGTGCCCACGTGACCCAATAACTGCCCATTCTCCATTTCGCCTTTCAATTACATCCCCCCCCCCCCCCCCCCCCCCCCCTCCACCATCTTCTTCCACGCATCCATTCCATTGTGGAGCAGTAGAAGCACCCAAGAACCTTTATCCCTTTTCGGATGGTCCAAACGTGACCTTGAAACGGGTCGTTGGGAGTCAAGTAAGGCTTTAGGAGTAACAGGACTCTGTGGGTTAAGACTAAAGAAAGACCTGAATCCATCAGAGGTTTCCGAAGAGTAACTGGGTTGCAGGGATGCGGGCCGGCCAGACCTCTTCCCTGCCTCTCCCCTTCCGCTATCGGCTCTCTTGGCCAAAATTTGGCCCTGCGTTTCAGCAAGAGCCGACCACTGGCAAGATGTTGCAGTGAGATGGTGCAGTGGATGTAGAGGACAACTTCAGTGGGAAAATGAAATTAATATGAATGAATGAATGAATATGTGAATATTTTGAATATATGAAGGAATAGTGGGATCGCTTTGTGTTCTGTAGAGAAAGACTGTTGTTGTGTGTGTGTTCGTGTGCGCATGTGTGTGTGTGTGTGTGTGTGTGTGTGTGTGTGTCGTGCGTGTGTCTGTGTAGCAGAGGTTGAATGGAAGATTAAATAAAAGGTTTCAACCGAACGGTCACAACTGCGTGGGATTCTGTTCATGCTCTGCGTATGTTTGCCGTTTTGTTTGTCGTTTTTCTTCCTCAATGAAACATAAAATTAAAGAAGAAAGAAATACCCTTTCAATCACCTTTCACGGAAACCGAATAACAAAAAAAAGAATTACATTTCCATTGGTCCTTGTACAATAATACTTAAAGCGTGTGTGTTACATTTGAAAAGATTGCTAGAGCTGCAAGCAAAAGCTTTAGTCGTTTAATCTTGTTGCTAAGAACATGGCAACACTATATAGAAATTGGAGAGCACAATATGACATTAAATCACGTTATAGCATTTTGTCAAACACAAGAATAATCAAATATTTCTATTTACACAACTATCTAAATGTTTTGTTCAAACACAACTGCATGCCAATTAAAACCAAACCCACCCTCCAATCAACGCTCACAATACTGAGATAACAGCAGGCTTCCAGGAGTCATCTGAATGAAACCTCAGACGAGGCCGTGCCCGAGTGTGAGCCCGCCGTGATGTGTACAGTAGTAGATCGTCAGTAGCGGAGCGCGGTACGCGCTGTTCTCTCAGCAATCAATCAGCCGAGCCCGCGCATTTGCATGTGGCGGATGAGTCGGAGGCTGATAGACTGAATGAGCGAGACGGAGGGGACAGGGGGGGGGGGGGGAGGAGGGATGGAGGGTGCCAATGAGCTGAGTAATACCGCTTTACAATTACGGTTCTGCGCTCTGCACCCGCTCGGAAACAATCTTTGATTCGCCTGCTCGTGACGGAGGATTTAGCGGCGCG
>NC_082393.1:3416767-3419267 GCF_031168955.1 Gadus macrocephalus
CCTGGATAGTGTCAGCGGTGCGGGGGGGGGGGGGAGACGTCGCTCGCCCGGTGTCTGATTTGACTCAACATGCCGTGGGCTGCTGCTCCCTGTTTGGCCCGGTAATGCCTCGCAGGTTTACCTTCAGATGGGCTCGGGAACCCAGCGGCCGTATCGAGTGTGCTTATCTGGGGATCCCTGGGGTGTGTGTGTGTGTGTGTGTGTGTGTGTGTGTGTGTGTGTGTGTGTGTGTGTGTGTGTGTGTGTGTGTGTGGAGGTGGGGGGGGGTGCGGTGTGTATGCGTGTGTGTGGGGGGATGCATTTATGGGGGTCGGGTTTAATATAAGAGCTAGAATGCAAAGAAAGTGCATTTCTTTGGAATTATATATTTTTTGTGTGACATAGCTTCCTAAAGTATGACTATAAATAAAATGTAAATGAATAATTCATAATTCATGAAGAAAGAAAAGAGGGCTGAAATGGAAGGCAATCGTATATGAAAGTGTTTGCCAGCTCTCAAATGCAGTGGTATTCACACAAGGCCAAAGGTCAGGCCACTCTCATACGTTGTGTGAACCGCAACGTATGACCAACCGCACACTCTCAACACACACAAACACACAGTTGTCATGCACACACATCAACAAAACTTTTCGAACATGAAAAGGTTTCCATCAAGGCTGCGACTAGTTAGCATTACGAAGCGATTCATCGACCATCGACATCTTTCAAAAGCAATACCATTTATTTTACAAGTTCGTCTTTGCTTTGGAAAACGTACTAAAAAGGGACCACAGGTGCTGCTCGTCTTACAAATAAGGATGTGATACAAAAAGATAATGTAATTCATGTGTGTCCAGATGTCACCATTAGAACTCAATGGAAGACCACATAATGCATAGCCTTCGATATTCTTTAGGACGGCTGGAGGTTTTGTCGCGCTTTGAGCGAGGTGAGTCTGGCAACCAGCATGTCACTCGCTTCCGCCACAAACACAGCCCCAGCGTACGCACAAAGCCCGAGGCTTGTTTTTAGTAAAACAGTGGAGCCCGTGCCGCTCCTAAGTTTGAGTCCTCAACATAAGTTACAAGGGAAACAAGAACTTTAATCAAAATTTAAAACAGCATATTCCCTTGAGTTCCATTGAGCAAGGAATTCAGAAATTGTTTTCCATGCCCTGATTATGTTTGGCCAATTACCAGTTGGTGAACTGATAAACAGCACACTTTTACTGGGTGAGGGTAGACCAGTAGAGATTTGGTAGGATTCGTTGAAGAATTCCCCATTATTTAGATTTCTCCTTGGTGCTTATCAACGTACTGTATGTAGGCATCCAACATTCTGCATTTGACTTTGTGTTTTGTACTTTTGAGTGTCCCAGAAACGTCACACACCTTCTGTTTTTTAAGCATTGAGGGGACTCACCGGGGGACCTGACCTGTTCCTGCCGGGTGCTGACTGGGGTGCTGGTAGGATCTGCCTCTTTGCCCTCCTCACCCTTCGCCTTCTCCCCGCCCTCGTGATCCTGGGGCGGGTTGTGGCCGGACGGGCGGGAGCTGGTGCCCGAGCTGGACGGCCTGAAGCTGGCCCCGTTCTGCCCAAAGTAAATCACCCGATTTTAAATGAAACACTTGAAGAGGTCCAACATGGATTTGTTGTTTAACAATATCATCTTTAGTCCAGCCCAAAATGTGTACCACCCAGACAGACAGACAGACAGACAGACAGACGCACACACTAAAATAGACTAAACTAAATGCCAATGAAAACCCCTTTTGTTTGCACAGCCCTCAGTCGGACGTCTGTGGGGACTCCAGGAGGTCTAGCAAGCGGTGGCGGAGCCGGAAGGAATGACCAGCATGGCAGACGTCCAGCCCAGCCAGCTAGCTATAGCTACACCAGCCCAGCAAACCTCCACGAAAGGTAGCTCGCTAAGGCTGCATCCACACCAGCCTGACCCTCACCATGGGTACCACAGATCAGATGGTATCACATAGTCATTTAGTAGACTTTGCGGGGACATATCATAAAGGAGCAGTTGTGGCAGGGGGGAGGCGTCTTGCTAAAGGGTGTCTACTGTAGACTGTGGACGTTGGGGTCGAAACCCACAACTGTTTTGGCTGGGAGCCAAACAAAACGCTTCCCACTGACCGGTTTTGGAAAAATACTAATTTAACTTAATTAAGTAAGTCTTGATACAATGAGCAATGCGCAACTAAAGTTATCAACAAATAAAAGTTTCTAAAGTCGGTTGTGACAGGTTATAACACATGGGCTCCTTGTACACAAAAAAAAAAACATTAACATGCACACTAGCATGCAGACACTCACAAACACCCACACACACACACCAATACACACACATCATGGCTTCCTATATCTTGTCAAAACTTGAATTAAGATCAAAAAACTAATCCGCTTCCAATTTATGTCTATATCTCAGAGGTGTCAGTGGCAGGGAGCTGCCAGAGTTGAGGGGGGGGGGGGGGGGGGTCGTTTTTTACTTAGACTCTGCCCCTGA
>NC_082393.1:3424267-3456767 GCF_031168955.1 Gadus macrocephalus
TTAATGTTATTATTTGAAGTGATTACATTAAATGTAATGTTGATTGTCAAACAATCTTGTTAACAATGTGATCATTTAAATGTTGACATGTTTGCAAACCTGCATTAGAAATGTTTATAGTAAGGCTTTAATATTCAGAAAAATTGTTTGACCTTCAAATTAATATTTGGAGCAAAATTCTTAATTTTAGCGTTGATCCTGTCAACAAATGATTCATAAATACATAATTGATGAAATAATAATAGCAACGTCTATATTTAACATAAAAAGTAGCATAAATATTGGTAGCAAAATTATATATCTAATTAATTCACATGAGCATTAATGACCTTCACACAGACCCAGTGAGCAACACAGACCCACAAAGGGATGGAATTAAAAAACATAACCTTATACCTTTGATGCATAAATAAAATCATGTTTTTGCATATTTTATTGTAAAATATTATAATATTACAACATTGTAATATTATAATATACATTTTGCATACATAAATTAAAAAGAAGAACTTTATGGGTTATCAGTAACTAAATAAATCTCAAGTCCTACAATATATAATAATTGACAATTTGGATGCACAATTTGAATGTGTTTTCATTTGTTTTACTACATTTAAAATAACTAAAATCATACCGCTGCTTGAATGTTGGAATTTTTAAAAGCTATGCAATGTTTGTTTTCGGCAAAAAGGTTAAAAAAATGTTTTAAAGTAAGTGAAAATAAATAAATAAATAAGTGTGAGTGTCTGAGTGTGAGTGTCTGTGTCTCTGTCTGTCTGTCTGTGTGTGTGTGAGTGTGAGTGTACGTGTGAGTTTGCGTGTGCATGGTTGCCTGATGTAAATTTACAGCCCCATCTCCTGTGTTAGTGAATATGCATCACGGCGTATGGCTTCATCAGGCTTCTGGCTGTCATCAATTATCGCTCTGTACAGCTGTATGTATATGCATGCTTACACGCAACCATACACACAGAAACACAATATCACAACTAAACAAGGAAATAAGCACACACAGCAAAAGGCCTCCCCCTTATCATGCACACATGCATTTATACACACACGCACACACACAAACACACACACAGTGTGTTTCATAGATGTCATCACCTAATGACCACTTAATGAAGAGAGGAAAAGCCCTGTGACACAGACTGAACAGAGCCAAGGTCAAGCCTGCTATTTACTCTGACGTGACCCAGAGAAGAGAGAGAGAGAGAGAGAGAGAGAGAGAGAGAGAGAGAGAGAGAGAGAGAGAGAGAGAGAGAGAGAGAGAGAGAGAGAGACACACAGAAGTGAAAGGGATTGGGTGCGAAGGAGCGGGAGAAACAAAGTGAATAACGAGTAAAATAATGAGTGAGGGAAGAAGACAAAGTGAGAAAGAGAGAAAGACAGAGAGAATGAAAGACAGAGAGAACAAGGGAGAAGGAATGCAAGAGAGACGGAAGAGGAAGAGAGAGACGAAAGAATAGAGCGCAAGTGGAACGGGGAGCCTGCCTTATGAGTTCCTCAACTCCATGAGAATTTCATCATATCTAAAACCCCACGCATGCGGACGTAAATTACCCGACGCGGCTTAATTAACCATTTGACAATGAGGGGAAGGGCACTGATTTATACAAACCGGTTGGTGTTGCGCTGTTTTTTTTCTCCCGTACACATTCAAGGTTCCGGCGTAGATGCAAAGATGCGCTTTCCATGTAAATGTTTGCTAAGCGATTACCATATAAAGCCGACACCTGCCGACATCCTTGGTGTAAATGGAAATAAAAGGTCATCAAAGCGGAGGATTTACAAGGTGACCACCAAGGAAAAGCTAATTGCCGCGTATAATGAGGAGCTTTTTCTCGGTAATTAGTGATTAAAAACGCGGGAACTGAGAGTAATCGCTGCAGACGAGGTCCGTCCTCCCGTTAGCGAGCCAGGAAATCAGACATCGGAGAGCCCTCGCGAAAACGGAGCGTTTTCTGCGCTTCCAATGGAAATCCAACGGTGCTAATGGGTGCCGCGGCGCTGCCTCATTAGCATATCAAAGTTTAGCTGGTCGGTAGGATGAATACGTCAAGGTGCTCCTCTGGAATCAAATACTTCATACACTTTATGACACAGATCTGGTTTTAGATTCATTGTCCGTGTGTCAGTCGGCAAGATTATCCAAGAGGTATTGTTGCTGTGAAATGTGTGTTAAAGTGTTGCAACAACCTGACCTCTTTAGCATATCAAAGTTAAACTTGTCCGTGGGATACAGTCGTAAAGGTGTTCCTCTGGAATCAAATACTTCATACACTTTATGACACAGACCTGATTTTAGATTCATTGTCAGTGTGTCAGGCGCAAAAGTGATCCATAACCCCGAGAGGAATTGTTGTTGCTGTGAAATGTGTGTTAAAGTGTGGCAATAGCCTGACCCAGTGAACCCATACCCTGGCTCGGTCGGGCCCTTAATGGCGGATGTTGGGGATGCGCTGCTGGTAGGCAGGTTGGGGAGTTGTCATTTCTCTGGCCTTATAAAACTGAAGTACAGGTTAGTAACCCCAGGCAATGGATGCCATTGGCTATTGAAATAAAAAGCCCAACTGTCACACCTTTTTCTTCGTACTCTTCCGTGTGCACTGCTAGGATATAAGGGTAATGCTTGGTTCATAAGGTCATATTTTGTTTTAATTAGCTTTTTCTTAGTTTGAATTCATTTAAAACTGATGTTTTATACAATCTTTCATTTTTCAGTCAAACAGCTCCGTCATCTCTAGTGCCCGCGAGGACAAAACCCAGAAGCCTTCCCTTGAGCGTGTCCCACCTTTCAGTGGAGGACGGCAGTGGAGGAGATGGAGGGAGAGGGTTGGAGGGCTATATTAAGAGAGAGAGGGGTGGAGGAAAGTATGCTAACAGTAGAGGATGGGAGATGACGAAACAATAGAAAAATAATAACATCAACTTGCTCTATATGTAAAAAAAAAAAAAAGTGTATAGATGTTATGCATATAACTACATAGCCAGTATATGAATAATATATTAAGATTACAGGGGATAAGACTGAAGGTCAAATGCTGACTTATTGGCCGTCCTCGTCTTCTCAAATTAACTCATAACAACACGTATGTTTTTAATGGTATGGAACACGCACACACCGGACACACAAACACACACACACACCACCTAAAGTGCTCACAAAAGGAAACGTGCGTGCCCTCATGAAAAGCCGAAACGTGTCCACAGGATGCTCACAAATTGTAAAAGACCCCCGAGGGTCAAGGCGAACGTGGGAGTAAGAAAATGGTTTCAGAGGCACTAAAGAAAAGCCACTTGAGCGAGAATACGGCCGTGATTTATTTTTTACAGTGTGGTGGGGGTGGGGGGGGGGGGAGGATGGGGCCGGAGGGGGGTGGGAGGGGGCAGGACAAGAGAGACAGGGACTCTGAGAAAGGCCGTGGGAGGCGTGGGTTGAATAAGAGGAGGAAGATGGATACGGAGAATCTGACAGTTGGGGAGAAGAAGGAGCAGGGGAAGAAAAGGGAGCGTATGTTTTGGGGTGGAGGTGGGGAGAAGGGAGGTAAAGAGAAAGGAGACAGAGAGACAGAGACAGAGAGAGAGAGAGAGAGAGAGACAAACGAAGAGATGTTTGCAGTGAGCTGCCCTTTTGTGATGATATACCTGTCCTTGAGCCCATGTTTATGCAACTTAAATTTTAACCATTTTATTCACTGTACTTTGCATTGGTGCAATCATACGAATTGTAGGAAGTGCTCCAATTCATGAAACAATTTGATTTGTGCTGATAGTGACAAAATACATTACCAGGAAAGCAATCCAGTTAGGTGTTTGTGTATATGTAAAGATATATGTACAGTATGTGTGCGTGAACGTGTTTGAGTGAGTGAGTGGGGGAATGATTGAGTGAGTGATTGTGTGTGTGTGTGTGTGTGTGTGTGTGTGTGTGTGTGTGTGTGTGTGTGTGTGTGTGTGTGTGTGTGTGTGTGTGTGTGTGTGTGTGTGTGTGTGTGTGTGTGTGTGTGTGTGTGTGTGTGTGTGTGTGTGTGTGTGCGTGCAGACACTCGTGTGCGTTCTTTAGCACACGTGTGTGGTCGGGAACTAGAGATGAATAATTGGCCCCAAGTTTTTGTATTTTAACAAGACATTGCATCACTTATGCACGTCTTAAGGCTATCTATTTACATAGCCTCGGGGAATACATAAGCAGTATTTGATCAAGAGTGATTTTTTACAATTGAACCCCATCCATTAAACTCTGTGTCTGTCTCTCGCCGCGCCACATTTAAATGGTAATAGAAAAGCATTACAATACGATATTTCCCTCCTCCGTGTCCGCAACTCTCACCCCAACATCGCGTTCACTCGGATGCATATTTTTATACATATTTTGATCTGGGTGTCGGCGTCGTTTGGTAGAGTAGGTGGAGGTGGTGGTGGTGGTGTCAGTGGCGGTGTGGATGTGGGGGCGGGTGCGTGGTGGGGGTGTGGGGGTGTGGGAGCAACCCCACAAAAGCAGGGTCCCGGGCCCTCTGTCAGAATGCTAAATGGAGGGCCCTGAGTTTAAAAACTTAAAGAGGCATTGAAATATTAGCCACTGCGCTTGAGGAATGAGTGGCTGGGAGCAGCGGCATGTCAGTGTTTAATGGGCGGTCCCGGATGCATATAAGTTAGCCGAACCATGAAGGGCAGTGGGACGCGGCGCATGTGGAAATGACACCACCCCTCCCTCCCCACGCACAGCCACCCCTCCCTGCACAACCGCTTTCCCGCCTTTCCATTTTTCTATGCCCAGCACACACCCCTAAGCAGACACAAACACACATACACAATTTGCAAATATGTTTCATACGCACATGCACCCACATACACACACAATCCCATAAGATCTCTCTCTCTCCCTCCCTCCCTCTCTCTATCTCTCTCTCGCTCTCTCTCACACACACTTCCCACAATGCAATTCCCGAATCTCCCCCGCTCTCTCTCTCTTCTCTCACTGGCACATGCACATGCACACGCACACCCACGCACACGTGCATACAGCACACACACACACACAGGCAGGCAGGCAGGCATCTTTAAGCAGCGAGCCCATCAGAAACTTGTCATTTCTCTCATTCACTGCCACAGCCTTGAGACACAATGCAGACTTACCTCTGTGTTGTAGACCCCATATATCAGGAAGATGAACAGGCCCTGTAGAGGCACAAAAACACACATGCAGAGACCGACAGACAGACAGGGAAACAGTGAGAAACAGACAGACAAGTAGAGAGACAGGAAAACAGAGGGATAGAGAGAGCGATACGGAGACGGAGAAGAGAGACAGGATGACAGAGAAATAGAGACATGCAGAAGAATCAAGAGAAGACAAGAAAAAAATGGGAGGAATAGGAGAAGAAAGGGAAAGGGAGAAAATAATAACTTGTTAGTTGTGGTTTCCTTCCATTACTTAGTGGAATACTTTTTAGAGTCAGAACATTACGGCTGTTTAACACCAGCAAATCGCAAGCTCTGAGGCAGACATGGGATGCATAATTTAATGTTTGTGAGTGTGTGTTTGTGTGTGTACATTCAACTTAAAACTACTTCCAAACTAGGCAACTCTAGTGTTCAATTCTCAGCCTCATATTTACCCCGGCTGCCAGTCACCCCTTCCCTCTCATCTACCTCCCCCCACCACCAAAATACCCAAACAGCAACTCAACCAATGCCACAATCCAAGGTTTCCACCTGCTTCCGAGAAAAATGGAAAAAAAACAAATTGATATCCTGCGTCAATGTTCGGCTTCAGCGTATGCACACACACACAAAAACGAACACAAACACATTTAGGTGTACGGTGCAAAAACAAACATCCCAAACCAACAGCACATAACTATACAGTGTAGGACACAAGCCCACTTATATTTATACACTACATGCCCACATGTACAGTACAAGTGCACACAGTGTCTGTAAGAATTCCCCTAGATTCGTCCCCACCGAATTACACATACACTAATAAAAAAAAAAAAAAGGACCCAACACAGGCACGGACAAAATGTACCAACAAAAGCTAATATGCAGCTTTCTAGGTCATACACACAATGCAGAAACAGACGAAAACAAAGTACTCAAAAAAGCAAAAGTAAGCACCCACACCTATACATGACGCATCTCTGTCCAGATGTGTCTATCACAGAAAATTAATGGAGGGGGGTGTGTGGGTGTGTGTGTCGTGGTGGGAGGAGGTAGGAGGGGTGTGGGGGGGGAGGGGGGGGGGTATTGTGGAAAAAAGGGACACATAAAAGAAGTATTTTTCATGTTCCCCGTGCCCCGCGACTAGTACCCGGGCCAGAAGAATGCCATGCCCTTGGACGCATAAAAGCTGCACTTTTGGTCGCAGAAAAACAGCTATTTTTCACTGCGGGCCCATTGTGGCCGCCTTTGAATGTACAAGCTGTGCATTCACCTTCGGCCCATAATGCAATCCTGTCGCTTCAATGAGAACGGTAAGGACAGCATTCGCCGAGCACAGATTGAGCTGCACCACAAAAGAGGCAGCGAGATTAATGAAAAGGGAGGGGAATCTTATCAATCTCAAGGCTGACGGATAGATTCTCTGATAAGACAGCTTTATGTCAATCTATGTCTGGCCCGTGTAAAGAGAACACATTTAGAAACACTGCAAAAAAGGGTAAAAGTATGTTTTGTTTCCCCTCCCACAAACTCTACTGTTTGTGTGTTTGTGTGTGTGGTTGTGATGAGTATGTGTTTCTCCTTGTGACTGTGTGGGTCGATATCTCTTTCCCTGCGTGGTTCGGTTTGTGTCTTTCCCTGTGTGTGTGTGTGTGTGCGTGTGCGTGTGTGTGCGCACGCGCGTGTGTGTGTGTGTTTCAAGTGAGGGCAAAGTTTCAGTTTAAAGGACGTGCACCCAGGTCTGCGTCGGAGCATCCATCACCAGCGAGCTCTGAGCATCCAATTTGACCAAAGGGAGATTTCAATTCATCGGCATTGACCGCAAGATTCGAGAGGGGACGGAGGTGGTGCATTCTGGGCCTGTCAGCCAGAGTGACAGGCCCACAACGGCGCCTGTATCCCGGGCTAACCCCCTCTGGTGTCCCACCTGGCTGTCTGTTCGGAGCCACCTCAGGACACTCTTAAAGGGTCCACCCCCTTAAAGTCCCAGTGTGTAAAATGTAGCCCCTCCCAGTTAGTAGCCAAATAGTCTCACAAATCAGCCTTTAGATTAACAGCTACTGTTGACGTTCTGATGGCAGATCTGTGTGAACGGGGACTTAAACCTTTCTTTCGCATGTTTCTGGGGGATGGGATCTGTAGGTGCACGTTTGCCTCGACTGGACTGGATGTGGCCATCATCTTTGGATGAGTCCAAAGAAAAAGGTTTAGAATCAAACCCATGTCGTAGGCTGGCCCCTGTAGAAATACATTTGTTTAAAATTGTCTTGACGAGTCCTGACGGATATCTCCGTAACAAAAGAGGAAACCCTGATCTGAGATTAGAAAGCGGGATACTTTCAGAATTGATAAAACTCAATAACAGTGTTCTGTCTAGTCAAACTGTGCAACTGTGTGATGCAAACTAGCGCAGCTCTGCTGGCTAGCTGTCGGGAGTGGGAGGAGTTTTGGGATTCAAATAAAATCTAAATCGGCTCATATTGCACTCAAACACACATACACATGTACTCTTGTTATCTGTCTGTCAATATCTGCCTCCATCATTCAAGCTTTCTTCCAGCACGCACGCACACGCACACACACACACACACACACACACACACACACACACACACACACACACCCCAACATAAAATACCTCGAGACAGCAAGTCATAATTTGCAACAGCGCATACCCTATTGTATCGCATTATAATTGCAATGTTCAAGTTATTGTTGCAATTTAATTAGCATGTTTTTGATCATTTTCCTTATTTGGTAATTAATCTTTGGTTGTGTAGCAAACAAAGTGAGGAGAAAGGGATCCGCTCGTTAGGAAAAATGCTCCATTATAACTTAATTGAGTTAAAAATAAGTAGCAACACAAACAATAACCAACGAATTGCTTAAGATGTTAATTCATTAATATGACCACTAAAAAACAAACACAGACACACAACAAAAAATGGGGGCGCATTATTTAAATGCATTGTGTGCTCTTCTAACCACACTTACTGCTTCTTTTGAACTCATAGGAAAAGTGCTACAAATTTATGCAAACGGATCGGCGCGCTCGCTTTCAAAGTATTGCGATACATCAAAGCTGGGGCGCGTAAATTGGTAGGCTAATTAGGGAACAATTGTATGTTTTAAAAAAGTTAGAGCGAACCAACACAGGCGAAAAACACATTGCCCCCAGATGGGATAAAGTGTGATACAAAGCGAGACTAAAATAAACAACTGCACTGACCGAGCACCCAGGATAACTTCTAAACTACATCCATTAATGGGTGTCATATGAATATCCAACAGACCCAAAGATCCAATAAACTGGCCAGCAACAGTTCTGGCCATGGACTTTATGTAATTTGGCGTTCCGTTTTTTAGTTCACAGTGGTATACAACCAGCACGATTGTCAACTCGTATGACAGGAAAGCAAAAGATGGTTGACCGTACACAGGCGACAGCTTGTACTGTCCTTGAGCAAACAACACCAAGCTAGCGTTGTGCCTGTGTGGTGTTCTCTACCTAGGTGAACAGATGAATGCATCAACAAGGTTGTAGTTGCTAAACAGGCTAAGCTTTCAGAGCAGCTGCTACTGAAGTTGGGGATAGAAAACTCTGAATGACTTTATTCTTTATTCCCTTTCTGATAAGGGTTGCAGCACTTCATCTTCTGCTTGTAAACAAAACTCTTCAATCATCCGTAGCCCACCACAGAAGCACAAGCCAAAGAGAAAACGTCAGACAGACTTGTCACACAGAAACACGAAATGTGCCTTTTAGACGGATACAGAAAGAAGGACAAGAGAGACCGACACATTGTTGACCGTCAGACAGAGTGACAGACAGAGACACACGCAAACAGACCTGGACTGTCAAGAGACTGACAGAGACGTTGACCGTCACCCAGACACACAACACACCAAACAGACTTTCAACAGGCAGATACAGACAGTCGGTCCACGCCACGACAGACTCAAAACGGACAGAGGGACGGACGGCCTGATGGATGGCTGCTGTCAGGGCAGACGGATGGAGTGACGGGACGGGACGGAGAGATGCGTCTGCCGGCGGCCAGCCAGGCATGCGTCCGGCAGTTACCCGCGCACCAGCGCGCTCGCCTCGGGAGCACAGATGAATCCTCCTCAAACAGTGATCCATACATCAGCACCCCCCCCCGCCCACAGGGCTGATGACCCCGCCCCCTCCAGCCCTCCTCCTCTTCTGCGTTGAGAGTAAGTGGCGTGCAGAAGGTATGGGTGTGAGAGGCGTAGGGGACTGTCCTAGCACCTCATTACCTCGTGACAGGAAACAGAATTTCGCTTTGCTTTTCATGCGCTTTTAACTGTCCCGCCCACGCCACCACCGCCAAGCCTCAGCACGAGAGACACACACCCTCAGTGCAGTGACAAGTCCCACCAGTGCCAACGTTGCAGTGAAAACCACACACACACACACACACACACACACACACACACACACACACACACACACACACACACACACACACACACACACACACACACACACACACACACACACACACATCCAACTTCCACCACCAAAACAGATTGTCATCATATAGCTGAGCAGTCCCATCAAGTGTCACTCCTCCGTGTGAGTGTGTGTGTGTGCGTGTGTGACTTGTGAGAGAGAGAAGTTAGCCAGTGAAGCCCCAGTAGGAAGGGCTCCCAACAAGGAGTCATATTGATGGCTTTGTCCTTGGCAAGTTAAATTTCAATGCGGTGGAATGAAAACGGATTAAAGTAGGGAAGGGTGAGGTGTGTGTCTGGGGATGGGATGCTCAGATTGGGGAGGGGATAGGGGGAAAGTGGTGGGAGAGAGACAGGGAGAAACAGAGATAAAGGAAGAGTGAGATAGGAGAAAGAGAAATAAAAAGGAGAGAGGGTGAGAGGGAGAGAGGGAGAGAAGAAAGAGAAAGAAAGAAAGACAGAAAAAAAGGGAGACGGGGGAGAGAGAGAGGGCAAGAGAGAAAGAGGGAGACAGGGTGAGAGAGAGAGTGAGAGGAAGACAGGGTGAGAGAGAGAGAGGGCAAGAGAAGAATAGAGATTAACAGTGGGATTGTGCGTGAATGGGAAGTATGGAGTCTTTGAGCACAATGCTTCAAATTAATATTTGGTTTGACCTTGAACTGCAACACTTGAACCCTGTTCAGGTTCGTACCAACAAATGGAATTTATCGCTTCTTTGTAAAGAAAAAATAAGACTGAATTCTCCATCTTCTTCATATCCATCTTTTAATTTCGGCATGGGTCATGTGTATTATATCAAGACTCTGTAATTGTCCTTCATAAAACAAAGAGTAAAGTTGACTGAAATATTCTGCCTGTACATCTTACAGGTCCACCGACGGGATATCCCCAAGCAACTAAGAAAATAGTACCATATGCTAGTTAGCGTGCAGCTGGTTTGAATGCTAGAGGCGGAACCAATTTATGATCAAAGTCTATAGAATGACCTTGTCCCACACACAAATGCCTATTTGAGGGAAGCACTATTGTGCCGTCTTCTGCTGAACACCTCAAGGAATTCATCTCCGAGTTCCTCTCACAGTTTGCTTTTACAAACCGGTAAAGTAGGAGCCATTCAGGCAAACCAAACAAGTGTATGTTACCCACACGCCTAAGATAATTCACATCAATATTTAACTTGAATTCCGCTCATGAAACTAAACACCACATATTTTATTTAAAATACTGATAATCCAGTCGTGACAATTGAAGAAATGTATTAAATGTTCACTCTTCTCTTTATAATCGTGACCATTACGCCGAAAATTAAGGAATTGATGTTGCTCAACAGTAAAACAAAAACCTCCTGACCCTCGACTAACCCCTTATGCAAAGAAAAAAAAAAATACCAACAAAAAATATCCGTTAAAAGATTATTTCCGTTTTTCCTAAAGCCACCGGACAAGCTTCAGACACGGCTGAAGACAGTGCCAGGCGCCCGTACTCGCTCACCACGGCAGAAACGAGAGCCGCCGCAACGTGCCAGACCCCGCGTCAAACATCCACGCCAAATTCAAACACACACAGACACTCTTTACAAATAGAGCTATCTGCATCGGCACTTGGCAACCAAAGCGTTGTGGGAAAAGCTTCTGCCCTCACAGCTGGCAGCCATTAGAGAAACGAGAGACAGCAGAGGTTAAAACGCCACATTGTGCGTGAGTGTGTCTGTCTGTGTGTGTATCTGTGTGTATCCGTGTGTGTGTGTGTGTGTGTGTGTGTGTGTGTGTGTGTGTGTGTGTGTGTGTGTGTGTGTGTGTGTGTGTTATGAAATTCACACTCGTGCTCTGGGACCAGCTAATGTCTCTGACCCCTCCACACCAAAACAGTTTAATTAACTTGTATACATAACTCTCACTTTAAGCGCACACAGCCTGTCAGGGCAGGAGAGGGCGGAGGGGCTGGGGTCCGGGTTTTGATGTTCTACAGGTCTGCAGTACCACTCCAGCTGGCACGGGAGAGTGGCAGGTAGACAGGGGATGGGAACACACACACCAAAGCAAGTATGCACACACACACACACACACACACACACGCAGACACACACACACACACACACACACACACACGCGCAGACACACGCACACACACACACACACACACACACACACACACACACACACACACACACACACACACACACACACACACACACACACACACACACACACACACACACACACACACACACACGCAGACATGCACGTACAAACGCAGGCATGCAAACACACATACCCACGCACACACACAAACGCAGGAATGCACACATACACACACACAGACACACACAGGCACACACACACATCTAGGCATTCACATACACACATGAATATGAACAAATAAACACACATGCAGGCATGTCAACACACACAGACACACACACACACACACACACACACACACACACCCAGGCATACACACACATGCATATAAACACGTAGACAAACGTAGGCATGTCAACACACCCAGACACACACACACACACACACAAACACGTCACACACACAAACAATTATACAAAGAAAGATAAGCAAAAGAGAAAAGAGGTGCAGGTTGTCGTTGTGGAGGTCGATAAACAACGGGGGTCAAGAGGTCAGCAGAGCAGGTCAACTATAGAGGCTGGTTGAAAAGTACGACGTAAAAAGGTAAGGAAGTGTATCGACCAATAGAATAGCGCGAAAGTGCATGGGACAGAAATATACATAAACGAGGGCTGTGCATTATTATCATCAAGGTGCATGATAAAATGTTAATTTAATCAATGTATTATCATGATAAATAATGTGTTAGTGCATATCCCCGCATCTTAATAGCTGCATTTTAGAAATGACAGTACCTTGTGCCTACTAATACTGATAATGCCCCCGCCCGCAATCATATAAACTCACACACACACATTCAATCTTTAAGATGGGGACCCCCAGGCTTGTCAGCCAACGAACCCCAGGGAAGGCTGCACGCACACGCACACAAACACACACACACACACACACAGACACACACAGACACACACACACGGAGGTGCGTAGCGGCAGTGCGGAAGGTGACGGCTCAGAAGAGGATAGAGAATTATTAGCTTAGCCCTGAACCAGGTACTTAATATAGGGGCTGGTGCTGAGAGCTAGCAGAGCCTAGCAGAGGTGACAGCTTCTGGCCCTGCTTGAGGAAATCCAATTGAAAAGCAGCCAAGAGGAACAACAAGCCCGAAACAGATGTTGCTCTCTACCACTGGGCAACGCCGCGCAGCACACAGCCCAACGGCAACAAACCACGCCGCTCGTCCGACACATACGCGCAAACACACAGGCCCACGCGCAGAGAACATGAGAATACACACCAACACACGCAGGCGGACACACAAACACAGGCATGCAAACCCATTCACAGCCACCCACAAGAATTCAAAATCACACACACACACACATAAACACACACACACGCTTACACAAAAGCCTACAGAGTAAAACACTCAAACCGACACACACACACACAGATGGCCCGAGCAGACAAACATACAAAAGATGAATGCAATCTCCTAAGGGAAAAGTAATATTAAGCTATGCAAGGTTCATCCTCCAGATAAGTTTACCGCACAGATTTCTCCCCAACGAAGATAGGAAAGTGAAAACTTAAAACACAAAACATAAAAAAAACTACGCCTTCCACACGCGCATTACAAATATGCGCACACACACACACACACACAAACACACTTTTGCCTCCATTCTGAAGATGATTTAAAGGATCTATAAACTCTATCAATCCAAGGTTACTATTTTATTTTGGTTGGGAGGAAAAAAAGGGAAGGAAGAAACCCTGAAGCCTCGACACGGAGCTAGGCGGGTAAAGAAAATACACACAAATACAAAGTACAGACGCCCATTCAAACGCTAGTCTGAGAGCAGTCCTGGAAGGTCTTTCAAAAAGAGCCGTGTATTGAACAGCTACAACAAAACGCTCCTCCTTTTCCCCTTGACCCACCGGCCCGCCTCCACCCAATCAACCCCATCAACCCCCGCGTGAAGAGCCTAAACTGTCCTCTGCGGGAGCCGGTCCGAGCGCTAAACCATCCCCTACCTCTCGCTCTCACAATAATTGGGTTTGACAAGGCTGACTGTACCTCAGTCATCATGGCGCTCATTTATTTTCCTTCTCTCACAGTGTGTCGAAAGAGAGGGAGGGCAAGAGAGAGAGAGAGAGACAGAGAGTGAGAGTGAGAGAGAGTGAGAGTGAGAGTGAGAGAGAGAGAGAGAGAGAGAGTCAGAGTGAGAGAGAGAGAGAGAGAGAGAGTCAGAGTGAGAGTGAGAGAGAGAGAGAGAGAGAGAAGACGTGGGTGTGAAAAGAGGTGGGATAGAGATGAAACGAGAGAGGGAGAGAGAGACGGAGAGCAAGAGAGAGGGAGGGGGGTAAAAAATGTCCTAAAATCAATTGTGACATATCTTTATTGCCAGTCGATGACAAACGACGGCCACGCTTGCCATTGCTCATGCATTGTGTCAGCATGTGTCGTATTGATTTTACATCAGGGACGGACAAATGTTGTTGATGAAGCGCCACGGCAACAGATGAGCGCTCAATTTTACTTGTTTCAACGCTTAAACAAAACCGCGGCGACGGGGGGGGGACGGGGGGGGGGACGGTTCATTTCGAGGCGTTTTACTTAAAGTGGGAGAACAGTGAGCGTGGTCCGGGCGTGTAACCGTAGCCAGATATTCTCCAAAGCCACACACGGGGGGGGGGGGGGGGTGATGGGGTGGAGGGTGGGGGAGGACAAGGGCAGGGGGTGAGGCTGGTAACTCTAAACAAGCTCGCGTTTAAACAAGACAATTTGGGGGGACGGGGGACGGGGGACGGGGGACGGGGGCGTTGTGGGCCCCTGGCAGCCAGGCCAAGTCAAACACCGCCATTGGAAACCAAGTCCAACTTTTAACACATGGGGGCCTGTACGGGAGTCTTTGAACTGCCGGGGCCGAGGGTACGGGCTCCGCTGGTGAGCTGTTTAATTAAAAATACTTTGGGGTATCGAAGCGGGGGCTTTTTTTGTGGGGGGCGCACCCTTGTCACATCACATGAGTTCTGGCTGTCACTCCGCAGCAATGTGTTGCATGAGGAGAGTTTTCCACGGACGGGGAAGGAGAGATGAGGGGAGATATGAGGAGAGAAGGAGAAAGAGGGAGAGGAACGGACCAGCAGTGCTGAAGAGTTGACCCTGCTGTGGCAACAATTGATTGCCTTGCATGTCTCCATCTAGATGCATAAGTTCAAAGACATATAGGTGTACGTCATCCCAAAAACATTCAATCCTCTACATTTTTTCCAGGTTTTAAAAGCAAAAACTCAACACTACACACGTCGACAAAACTCTTCAAAGTAATTTCAGATATGGAAGGCTCGAAAACAGCGAAATACAAGTTGACGTATTGCCACAGACAAACACAATCACAAGCACACTGTCCCGCTAACGCACACGTTTGAGCTAACTGCTAAGGGGTTTAAAAACCAATCGCTCACAGTGCCCTCAAACGGGCAGACGCGCACAAACGCAGGTGTATGGAAGAGGAGTGTGCGTGAGCCTTGCGGCTGACATCATTGTAAAGCAGGCGGCCTTGAGCGGCGATGACAAATGGAGCCTGTATGTAAACTGTGGAGAACTTTCTTCTGGGACCAGAATAAGTGGCTTAGGTTATTTTCCCCCCCTCTCTCTCTCTCACTCTCTCTCTCAATTCTCACCGAGGCTGATGGAGCTTAATGATGAATGACTGAATGTGTGAATATGAATGAATGAAGGTGCCATCATGCAGGTGTGGCGTGTGGGTGTGTGTGTGTGTGTTTGTGTCTCTACCTGAGTGTGTCTCTACCTGAGAGTGTGTGTGTATCCATGTCTGTGCTTCTACCTGTGTGTGTGTGTGTGTGTATGTCTCTCTCTGTGCCTATACTTTTGTGTGTCTGTATGTCTCCACGTCTGTGTGTGCGTCTGTGTCTGTGCCTCTACCTGTGTGTGTGTGTGCGCGTGTGTGTCTCCGTGTGTGTGCCTCTAACCAGTGTGTGTGTGTGTGTGTGTCTGTGTGTGCGGCTCTGTGTCTGTGTCTCTATCTGTCTGTGTGTGTGTGTGTGTGTGTGTCTGTGTGTGCGGCTCTGTGTCTGTGTCTCTATCTGTCTGTGTGTGTGTGTGTGTGTGTGTGTGTGTGTGTGTGTGTGTGTGTGTGTGTGTGTGTGTGTGTGTGTGTGTGTGTGTGTGTGTGAGCCAAAGCGTGGCAGCGTGTCCTGTGGAGCGCCAGTGTACAGGCACCGTGGGGGGGAGTGGATCCATCATGGTAAGGCGGGGTCTCGGCAGCTGTCAGACACAATCACACTTCACTACGGTCCGCGGAGCTGCACCGGCTAAAAGAATGGGAGTTCATCCACGTGAAGACTTCATATATCTTCCGTCAGCCTTTTCTTCCTCCCTCCCTCTCTCCTTTTGTCCCTCTCTCGGTCGGGCCTCAAACCTGAATCACTGTTTTGTGTTTTTAGATTTTTTTTAAGCGTGTGTGACTGTAAGCGTGAACTGAAGTGCAAAAATCTATTTCTTAATATTCATATTTACAGGTATATAATAATCTAATAATGATATGACATAATATATGATATATTAATTCATATTACGTAATTATAATTTAATAATGATTATTCTTTAAAAGGTGTGCCTATTTTCTTATAAAAAAGTGCTGAAAAAAATAATATTAATATTTTCGCTGTTGAAAATAATCAATAACATGACTTTTTTGCCACCCTAAATTCTTCTTATTTATTTATATATATTTTTCTCCCATGACAAGGATTTACGAGCTCCTCACTGCGCTAAAGCATGATTGAACGAGGCAAGTGTTAAATGTGATAATCAGCAAATTTGTAGCCACTACAAAGTCAAATGATCCGTAATAACCAACATTTACTCCCACCGCCGTGACTCTCTCCCTCTCTCTCATGGCCGAGCAAGACTCCCCTGTAATCTACTAATGACTCCTAAATGACACCGCGCTTCTCACACACAAGAAACGCCCCCGCCCCCCCTCTCCCTCTCTCTCTCTCTCTCTCTCTCTCTCTCTCTCTCTCTCTCTCTCTCTCTCTCTCTCTCTCTCTCTCTCTCTCTCTCTCTCTCTCTCTCTCTCTCTCTCTCTCTCTCTCTCGTCTGTGCCCCTGGTCTCGCCCTCAAAATCATTTGATTGGCACATGCTTTCACTAAATGAAGGATAATTACCAAGGAAAACAAGTAGGACACCACATCTGCTCAGTGTAACACGTCCAGCTCTGGCAAGGGCCTGTCAGGGAGGGCTTTCGCTCGCTGTGTGTGTGTATATGTCTGTGTGTGTCTATCTGTGTGCATGTGCATTAAAGAAAAAGAGCAAGAGAGTGATAGCGGGAAGGAGAGAGAGAGAGAGAGAGAGCAGAGAGAAAGAGAGAGGAGAAAGGAATGGATAAAGAGAGAGAGGGAAAGAGAGAGCGAGAGCGAGAGAGAAAGAAAAACAGAAATAGGGAAAGAGTGAGAGAGAGAGAGAGAGAGAGAGAGAGAGAGAGAGAGAGAGAGAGAGAGAGAGAGAGAGAGAGAGCGAGAGAGCGAGAGAGAGACCACTTGGGCCAGACCACCCCGCCAAAACCCTGTGTAAACCCTTACGTCTACCTTTGGGTGGGACTCAACTCAGAGTGCGCTTGCGGGTTGTGACACGCAGCGGAGGGTGTGACAGTGACGGGCTCCGGCCCCCTTGGTGTTAGGGTCAAGGGTCAGGGCACCGCTTTAGATCAGCGTTCAATCAGTATTCACACGCCGCTATTATGGGTGCTGCTTGCTTACTTAGCAAACAGCACCGATCTTTAACTTGCGCAAGACAAAAGCAGCTCGGCACAAACGTGCATCACGTTCACACAGACTAGCACGCATACAGAAGCCAACGTTAAGCTGGGACAATGGCTTTGTCCACGAGTCAAACTCGCAGGGGAGTTGTAGTGTCAGGTTAAAGAGGTTCCTTATTAGGGACGTTGGGTAGAAGACTGTTGTCTGGTTGGCCCACAGGGTGGAAATTCTAAACAAACCAAAACAAAACGTGATGGAGAGAATCTGGATTAATTGAACGGTGGCTATGAATAAGGGGCTATGAATAAGGGGGTAATTGCAAATTCAGTTTATTTGTTTTAGATCCCAATATTTGCCCGGAGCTTTGTTCTTCAGGGTTTTGCTTGTTTAATTACTATTTGCATTGTCTAATATCCAGTATATATTATCAGCATCAAATGTCTGATGATTTCCCATCTGTGGATAACATATTTCATATTTCACAAACAAACAGCCCAGGTCTTGTAAAACAAGGCAACATTTGCATCACCTTCCCTCCCTCACATACACACATGCATGGCACACACACACACGCACACACGCACGCTTGCTTTCTTGCCCTGCCCTGGCCTAGTTCTCACTAATTACCATTCAAAGTGTACATCAAAGCAGCGTAAATCTCCCCAGCTCTCCCCAGAGCGTGGCAGCGAGTATCAGGGAACCAGACTGGTCCCAGTGACCTGGTCCACCCTGCTACCCCCTCCCACCACCACCACCACCACCGTATCCCCCCCCCTACCCTCATCGCCAAACTGCCTTCGCACTCACCACTACGCGTTCACCCCTAGCTCCCCAGGAGAGGATCTGTATGCCTGCGTCCTTGCGCGAGTGTGTGAGGGGGAGTGAGGGGGAGTGAGAGGGAGTGAGAGGGAGGGAGTGAGAGGGAGGGAGTGAGAGGGGTGGTCTCCAGGAGAAGGCAGGGCGGTCGAGGGGTTGATAAAATGGTCATTGTTTGGACCTGTTTAATTTGGAGTGTCAGGACACAGAGTTCCCCACACTGTTGGCGGTGGGAGTGACAGAGGGAGGGAGGGAGGGAAGGAGGGAGGCAGAGGGAGAGGGATGCCGGGAGTATTCAGGGGGAGGGGGGGGGGGGGGTCTTGTTACTATAACAGGGGTCACACAGAGTCAGCTGATCAGACGACCTGACGCTCAAAAGAGAATGCGCAACAACCCGAACCCAGCGTGCACACGCACGCACGCACACACACACGCACACACACACAGAAAGCTGTGTGAAAACAGACGGCAACACTCTTGTGTCGACATACGCCGACACACACGCAAACACTCTCACAAGCACACACACCTCGCTCTCTGTCCATCTCTCTCTCTCTCTCACACACACACACACACACACACGCACCCTAAGAAACATCAAGACATACATATCACATGTAGGTATTCCTTAAGGCAGGGCCAGGCCAGGCCAGAGGTTGGGGGCGCTGGTTTGCTTTCATATGACACAGGCTATTACTAAATTGAGCTGGCAGGTAATTCTAAAGCAAATAAATGCCAGTGGGCTTAACACAAGGAGAGGTCTGAGGGTTGGCCGCCTGAGCAATGGCAGGAATCCTGCTGCCCCCTCCGACAGGAACCCTATTATTCTCCTCTCTTTATTTTCTCAGTGCAGGGGAGTTCAGAAACGCACCGCTCATGAGGGTGTTTCAACCTCCTCTCTCTCTCGCTGAAAGAAAATAGAAAGGGGAGAAAACACAA
This sequence comes from Gadus macrocephalus, assembly GCF_031168955.1. Taxonomy (NCBI): domain Eukaryota; kingdom Metazoa; phylum Chordata; class Actinopteri; order Gadiformes; family Gadidae; genus Gadus; species Gadus macrocephalus. Next base: position 3,443,535 of record NC_082393.1, read on the forward strand.
AACGACCTGATTGGTTGGGAATTGTTGCAGATCTGCTTCGGCATGCAGAGGATCTGGTTTTTGCCGTCGCGAGACTTAATTATGTCGGGGGAATCAATTGGGTTTTTAATTTTTTTTCACCTCTTCAATGATTTCTTTTTCAAGGGCACTTAGGTGATGAGTACCACGAGCAATGGCTATTCATTCGAACCTTGATGTTAATGTTTCAAATGAGGCTTCTGTCTCCCGGCCAACCTGCCTCTCATAATGTTAGTATCAGATATGAAAAAAATAAATACTAAATTCCATCCAATAACCATAATCAAAATGTAAAGAGCACACATGGTGTGGATGAAAAGGTCTGAGGGTCGGCCCTCAGACCTTTTTACTTTTACTTTTTACGTTTATTTTTTTGAAAAGAGAAAAAAATAAGGAAAAGAATCTAGACAAAACACACTAAAAATATACTATTTATTAAATAACAGCACGACCTAATTACAATTGCCATCTCGGCGGCTGACCTTGGAATTCCAGTTTAAATATTGTTTTAATGCCGCGTTGTTAATTGAAGATACAACACAAACAACGTTTATTTTTTTCAAAGGGAAAATAATTTTCCCAGTCAGTAACAACACAAGTGTTTCATGAAATTGTACTTTTGTTTTTACGCACTACGCAGTCAATATCTATGAACTCATTAAAACATCCAGATATATAATGAGGAAATAAATACCTGTTTTACCTATGTGGTTCACCTTTTATGTCCTACAATTGGTCAGCTCACAAAGAGAAACATTTTGAGCACGATTATTATTAACACAATTATCATCTTACAACAAGCCACTCTCATACTGTTTCTGTTAACTTAAAGGGGGTGCATTTATTAGCCATTTAATAACAAAGCAGGCTTACATTTATATTTTATTTTATTTTGAAATGAACATAAATAATTCTTTGCTTCATTCTCTTTTGTATGTCATTGAGGTTTTATTTTGTGGAATATGTTTATCAAAATGTTAAATGTTTTTATCAAAATTGTATTGTATGTTGTAAATTCTGAAATAATTTAAATGATCACGTTTAGTTAAATATAAGGTTTTATGTGTGGCAATGCTCCTGTATTGGACATATATTCTTGCAAATGAGAGCTGAAGATAAACTGTAACCAAGGAAATCCAATATAGCGCAATAAAAATAGAAAACACATGTTATTTACTTTTTTCATTTCTTTCAAAAGAAGCATACAAAACTGCTGTTCAAATTTCACAAGACATTTGAGGGGTGTTATTGACAATTGAATGAGAATTTAGGCCTGTCTGTCTTCGAAAAGTAACAGACAGAACTTGGACGTGAAAGTTAATCTAGGTATATCATTTCTGAAAAACTCAAATTGAAAAGTATTAACTTTCTGCCCTCATCCAAGTGGTGAAACATTTGGTGTGATTGTTTTCTGGATTTTTTAATTTAGCTAATAATTAATTGATTCGTACTAACTTGATAGTTATATATTATGGAATGGATCTTTGGCAAATATACTTTACCCAAAATGAACTAAGAAAAGTTATTAAATCACATTTTAGGTTAATATTTGGCATTGTAAATGCCAAATTAATTTATTATTATAACAACATTAATATTTCTTAGCTTCTAGATCTTTTAAAAATACGTATCTTTTAACAATGAACTGTCCTTTGACCTTTAAGGTACAAGTCTCATTGTTGTTCAGACTTGATCAGGGTCAAGTATGAGAAGTTAATGCATTAATAATATGGAAAAATTCTAATGTTACAATACGATAAATGAATATTACAATTAGTTTAACAATCAAAATAATTTTTGACAATAGGATTAAAAATGTATTATCTGTTGAACTGAAATCAAGACATACATCAACTTTTAGTCCATGATCAAGATATGAAGAATGAGTCAAATAAACAAGTTAATGAATGGCCATAATACTAATATAAAACTACATTAACAATACTGTGTTATTCGATCTAGGAAGCTAAGTTAACTGTTCATCCAAAAGCAAACCGCTCATCTCTGGCAGTTTTATACTAAAAGAAATGCTTCAAAAAAGGGAGCAAAAAAAAAAGGGCATGCATAAATATATAAAGTCATTTCAGATGCTGTCAAAGCAATGTTTACCTACACAGCAAATCTCCCATACTGTGAAAATCAATAGTGAGAGCTACAGCGCATCGATTCAATGTGTGTGTTGAATACAGTCCTTTGTCACGGTCTGCTGGCTATACTGAGACCGGAGGGGCCCAACGGGTCCCCTGACCATTACCCACGTTCACATGCACTATTCACGTGCACTGTTCCGAACAGGCCTAGAGCATTTTGCAGCCTGTTGTGCGGGGATGAAGGGCTCGAGGTCTAGCCCCTCTGACTCCTCTTGACATCCGCAGACTAATTAGGACTTTTGAAAGACGTGGCGTTTGTGAGCAATCAGTATTGGCAAATTGATTTGCTTCAAGTTGCGTTTTTGTTGTTTATTCAGGGGCTTCCAGTGTCTATTCGGAAAAGAAGAAAGGAAACACGGACTAGTGTTTTTTTCGAAAATAAAATATACAATTCGGCGCTGAGAAGGAAAATGGAATTGGTTCAGGAATAGTGCATGAGTTAAAGAGGGGACGATTAGGCAGAATAGGACAGCACTTTCCCTGTGTAACCTTGTTACTTTATCTGACGGACATCTTGTTTGTGAATAATTTCCAACAAGGTTTTTTATTATGAGCAATTTTAAACTGCTTTTGAACAGAGAGGGGAGAGAGGGAGAGAAGAAGTAGCAAATGATACAACTATTGCTCATCTATTTGTGAATAGGGAAAAGTTCTTTAAATTGGTCACTTACGAAGACCCTCTGGAATGGCAGCGGATTGTAGGCGTTCACTTAAATTCAACAGAAATGAGAAAAGCAAACTGTCATCACTAAGGATGAAATAAAGCAGCTTGATGTGACACATATGAAACTGCTCAAATAAATACCACCATTGATTTCTCTATATTTCCACAGCTCAAAGCCAGAGAGGGCCAAGGCATTACAGAATACTGCCCTCTTGAGGAAACGCCTGGAACACAAATAAAAAAGCACAAAGCGTATTCTTTCACAACTTTTGATGAATAGTCACACAGAAGCACTGCCAAAACAAAACGCAGCAACCTCACAACTGCTTGATCCTGATACAACTACTTTCCGTCTTTTCTTTCCACATCAGTTTTCTTTCCAGCTTCCAGCTGCTCTTTTGTTTGGTCGCACAGCACACAGCCCACACACACTCACACAGTGACACATACACACTCCTCCCTAGACCTCCCTCATGATCTCAAAGTTATTGATAGTTTGAAGTTATGGGCTAATAATTCGCCGGACAATGCGCGAACGGGAGTGGGAGTCCATTACGCCCGGGTAATGGATGGAGTCGCCGTTTTGAATGACATTGCACAGAGATGGGATGAGGGAAAAGGTGGCACAATTTATGGGATAACCCCGCATTCACAAAGTCCCCAGCCCCCCCCCTATCTCCACAAGTTTGGACAACGCTGTTCATCCCCATCTTGGTAAGTGGAGCAGATGAGGGGTGACTGTATTTATGATGCAGAAGTTCATGAAGAGTATAGCGGGCAAGAGTGTCGAACTCCTGATCTGAAATCATATCAAAACGCCCCCATACCACTGCTCCTCAAGACGTTAACAGTGATATGGGTAGTTAGGGGTTAACTACACATAACTAGCTGAGGCTGGTGGGCTAAAAAAAAAAAAAAAAAAAGAAGTAATTATTAGAGGTGTTTTTTCTGTATTTGTAAAAAACGAAATGGTAGCCTAATTATTATTATCCTCAATTTGGAATAATGCAATTTTATGTATTTGAAATCGATAAACGAACATATACAATTTGTGCAATAAATTGTACAGGGATCGACTATTTATTTTAGTAAATGCATTAACATCTCATTCCAAAGAAGTTATATGGATTAATGTGTGGACAAAAAAATATTCTTGCGTGTCTGTGTGCGTGCAGCATGACATGAAAGACTGGAGAAAAAAGGCATTATCTGGGAACTTGCTTTGCTTGTTAACGAGAAACAAGCAAACACAGAATCTGTTTTCTCTTTGCGTTGGCTCATTTGTGAAGAGCAAAGTATGAAATGGTTTCCTGAGTGTGTTTGGTGGTGACCGCAATGTGACCCGTGTGCTGAACGATCCTCCAAACAGAACTTAAAATAGAAATAAAATACATTGCTACTACTGACAGAACAAATGAAATCTTGCCAGAAAAGACAAATAACTAAATTTCAAGGTGAATATTTTCCATCACAACCACTTTTTTTTCTTTCTTTCCACACAATTGCAGCAATGTGTGTGCATGGTTGTGTGTGTGTGTGTGTGTGTGTGTGTGTGTGTGTGTGTGTGTGTGTGTGTGTGTGTGTGTGTGTGTGTGTGTGTGTGTGTGTGTGTGTGTGTGTGTGTGTGTGTGTGTGTCTGGTCAAAAAACCCAACATGGTTGAGGGTGAGCTCGGGGAGAGAAAGAGAGAGAGAGCGAGAGAGGCAGAGCGAGCAAGAGAAGAGAGAGGGTGCAATGAAAACAGGCTTGTCAACATTATCTGTTTTATTGATTTAACAGTAAAGCCTACTCACTTAAGGTTTATGTTGGTTTAGCAGCCTCCGTTGAAAATAAAATCAATGCACATAAAAGACAACTTTCCTGAAGCTATTGTCTTTCTTTGTTTTGCTGTTGTGAATATGGGCGTTTGTGTGCGTTTTATTGTAATCCCCCCTACGTCACTTAAGCCTGTGCATTTGATTTCCATCCTGTTCCTGTCGTTACAATACGTTGTGACACAACTCTGGTTAAACTGTCTCTATTCTAGAGAGTAGAGGACTCTGGTGTGCTCTGCTCTAACAGCCTTGTGTTCAGGGATGCTCTTGAGCCTGACACAGAGCCGGCATAGGCCATAGCCCCGTGTAGTTAGCCGCCATGCTAAGTTGCCCTTAGAAAGTTGCGTGTTTGTTTACACCGCTGTGGTAAATATCAAAGTGGAGCGACAGGGAAAAGATAGAGGAGAGAGAGGGACTGAAGGAGAGAGAGAGAGAGAGGGGGGGGGGGGGGAGGGGGACGGACCATCAAAGGGGCCTTATGCGAGCCTCCAGTACAGTGCAGGAAAACAGATGAGTCCATTTTTAGACTCAACACATGGGACTTCTATTTTCTCTGTGTTCCTGTAAGGAAAAACACAAAGCGGGAGGGAAAATAACTCGGAATACAATTCAAAATAATGAAATAAAGCAGATCAGAGCCAAGATGTTTCCCCGTGGTCTTCTGATTGGCCGGCCTCTCTCCTGATCTATTGTGACTCACTGGGCCCTCACCTGACCACAGCTTCCCTACAAGGCCCCCGAGCTAACGCAACGCTTCCTCGTCTCACAGACCTCTCTCTACACCACACACACAAACAACATGCCCGCACACATACCGCCACACGTAGCGCAATACTTTTTAGCCGGTCGATATGCACTGCAATGTGAAGAGTAGAGGACTTTAGTACGTAGAGATTAATGGGAATACTCTTCAGGAAAGCGGTGCTTGATTACAACTTGTATTTTCAATCCAAGAGGTGGGACACGCACACACAAACACATATACTTTTTTAGAAATAGATTAGGCACATTATAATAAGGAATGTAACATACCATTAACATACAGAAAATTTGAGATCGTAGGTTTTGATGAAAAATGTAATAATTACCGGTAGTTATATTTGACGTAAAGGATAAAGTAGACACCTATTTCTGGGGAGTATTTAAATACGAGCAATGTAAAACAAAACAACAACCCAAAACTATGGATTCAAAAACAAAAACTCCCTATAGAGGCGGCGGAAAAAAAATAAGCTACCTTTTTATTTGCTAAAACCTTGCAGCATCTCCAGTGGAGGGGCTTGCCTGGCCTGGCCTTACCCCACACATCAAGCCCCGACCACAGCCTAAACGGGACCCGTGCTCTCACATTAACCATGCCCCCACATTAGATCATGCTAGCCGGGCGTCTGGCCCGGACCTCCCAGCCCCGGAGCCGGCAAGAGACCAGGGGGTCAAATGCGTGTGTCATTGGAGCACATTGGAGCACAGCAGGCCGGCGGGGGCGGGGGGCGGGGGGCGGGGGTCGACCCCCCTCTTTTTTTATTTTAAAGACGGACCTCGGCCTATTATGAAGGAGCAGCTGCCTCTAGCCAGGGGCCTCACCGAGCCGCCATGACACCTCTGTGGCCCTGACGCTTCATTAATTTCTCTTCAGACCAGCGGGGCTGTTGACCAGACTGACCTCTGATTCAAACCCCCACACACGTGAACACACACACACACACGCGCGCACGCGCGCACGCGCGCACACACACATGCATATATTCATGTCAACAATCACAGCCACGTGTACATGCGTGCGCAGAAACACACATGGACGCACAAAACACACACACAAACAATCGGCACATATGCACACACGAACACACACACACACACAACACACACACACACACACACCTACGCTTGTGCTAAAATGAATTGAAAGTGTCGAGCTGTTATTGCACCCATTGCAATAACCAGTCTATTAAGAATGCCTATGAAAAAGAAAATGTTGGCCGATATAAAATTGTATTAATATAAAAAAAAAAATAGAAAAGAGCCAAATCATTATATCATCTTACAAAAGTTCAGTTTGAAACGCTGCATGGACCAACAGAGGGTTGTATTTTAATTAGCCTGTTCTGTAAATAAACCGAAATGGCGCAGCGCGGACACCACGGAAAAGCACCCATACTGTATATTAAAATAAATAAATAAATAAACAAACAAAGCTCAACATTAATTACCGTTGACATGGTTGGAGATTTTTTTTAAATTGCAATTAGATGCGGAGGAGTGCGGGGAAACTATTTATAGGGACCGCGGGGCGTCTCGTAATGATCACACTGTGGCTTAGGGCCTCCATTGATTTCCCTGTTAAATATACAGCTCAATTAAAGATACCACTGCTTAAAGAGACTACAAATCACAGCCGTGGATCTGTGGACTGAGGGCTGGTAGGAATAACAGCAACACACACACACACGGACACACACGCACACACAATCCCCCCCTCTCCACCACGCAGGGATTGAGAGGTGTGTGTGTGTGTGTGTGTGTGTGTGTGTGTGTGTGTGTGTGTGTGTGTGTGTGTGTGTGTGTGTGTGTGTGTGTGTGTGTGTGTGTGTGTGTGTGTGTGTGTGTGTGTGTGTGTGTGTGTCGGAAGGGGGATTAGGTTGTACAGGATTGATTGTTATTCCATGTGAAAAGCGATATTTCTCTAACTCTATGGTAATTGTGTGCAAATGTAAGCGTGTTTCTTCGTACGAGAGCAACGAGCAACCCAGGTGTTTTTACGCTAGAGGTAAAAAACCTTGATGGTACACAAGAAAACACACATTCCTTTGAAAGGCTTCAATATGTGTGCTCAAAGAAAGGCATTGCGAGTTTAATTAATGACTAATAAACTAACCTCTGGGTGAAATGTAATGATTGTGTAACAATTATGTGTATAATGTAAATATAAATTAATGAATTAATGGCTTAATTTATAATTAGAACACGGCATTCTGAGCCATTGCCCTTTTTATTAAAGAAACAAGTAAACAGCCTCATGGTCTAGTAACGCTGAAAGCACTAAACCGTCACAGCAAAAACAAACATCAACAACTTCATATGGAACTCAACTGTAAACATCAAATGAAAGTGCCATGTTCACACAATGCTAATCACCTTCCCTGCTACTGTATAAGAAAGCACATACGTTTTAACACAAGCCAGGTTCTCCATTGTAACTCAACCTTGTCGTGGACAAATACAACCCTTGACAGCCTCGGTACGCAAGTCAACAAAGAAAGCAACGACTTAGAAAATGGAAAACACTGTCGAAAAGACACATGGAAAAATCACAGGAATGTGGAGCACATTTTTCTGGGTCTGCTTCGAAGCTACAGGTGGAGCTAATTTTAATCTTTTGAAAGCAGTAAGCTTCTTTCTTCGGAAAGCCTCGTTGCCATTACGAAGTGGTGAGGAAAACCCACTTGCATAATGGTGTGTGTGTTTGTGTGTGTGTGCGCGGCGCGCGCGTGTGTGTGTACCTGTAGGGAGTTGAGCAGGACGAAGACGTAGGCCATGGCGATGGAGAAGGGCACTAGGACCCCGCACAGCCAGGTCAGGCCCAGGATGGGCAGGAGAACCAGAACAGCTTTCACCGCAGCCCTGTAGGAAACACACACACACACACACACACACACACACACACACACACACACACACACACACACACACACACACACAGTATATGAATACTTATTTAAACATACGCTAAACACAAGGATATCCAGGCCCATTTAAAGACACACGCAGAACCACAGTAATATATACAAACACATATTTGTCACACACACGAAAAAAAGTATTAATAATATTTAAATACACACATATACACACACACACACACACACACACACACACAATCCAAGGCCCGGGTTGATAACAGAACATAAGGGTTGTACATTTTATTTGTTTCATTAGTGAAAGCGCACGATAGGAAAGTGCCCGTTTTTAATAGATGAGACGTTCTCTGGGGACCGGCGTCTAGATCCCCCCCTAGAGGGGAAGGGAAGTCAGCGAGGGAAGCATTACTCAGCTGAAGTATTAGCTGGGCCTGAGCTGGGCGGGCACCGTGGCTCTGGGCCGAATTTTCCAAGCAAAACACTGTGCGGCTGTGCCGGGCTGACAGGGTGACAACATCACACCCTAAAGCCACCCTAATTCTGTTTAGAGTGGAATTACCTTCACACTCAGGTGCGCGCCAAACCACAGCCAGCTGCCCCTGCCTCTGTGTGCGTGTGCATAGGTTTCTTCGCAGATATAAAGCTGTGTGTGTGTGTGTGTGTGTGTGTGTGTGTGTGTGTGTGTGTGTGTGTGTGTGTGTGTGTGTGTGTGTGTGTGTGTGTGTGTGTGTGTGTGTGTGTGTGTGTGTTTGTTTGCAGCAGCAGCACCACCGCGGTCGCCGGGCTCTAGATTACATGGTGGAGGAATGTGTTTACGTTTCCAGACCGAATGCCACCCAGGATGAGGCCTGAGCACTCAAGGCCTGCATTGATATCCCTCCACAGAGAGAGCAGTCAGTGTGGGGGCGAGAGTACCGGCACGACGCTCTCTGCAATTGTTACCAGCGATGGGAAGGTATGCGGAACCAGGGATCAAGAGGAACACATGGAAGACAACAGAGACGGCCATGGCAGAACCTGCATCCATCGTGGAAAAGATTGAGATGTATACTTGGGAAAGGGGTGGGTATTTCTCAAATATATATATGAACGCCATGTTTAGTTTAAATAGCAGTCAATTTGGATATTTCCTCATTATGTATCACATGAATGTCGCTGTAATTAAATCATCACAGCTGATAAACCTCCAGATGTTTTCATCACTTGACTGAATGGAGTGTCCTCCGTGGCCGTTAAACGTTGCGTACAGAAAGAGGGTGAATGTCGCCCCCCAGTGGCGGGTACCTGATCTGCTCGTAGGCCTGCTCCACGGTGCTGGTGCCCATGACCAGCATGATGGACCTCCGCTTGGCTGTGGAGATGGTGATGACCACCACCCTGGTCAGAACCATGATGTTCACCTGGAGAGGACACGGGGGGGGGGGGAAGGAGAGAAGAGGATAAGAGAGGAGAGGTGAGAAGAGGAGAGGAGAGGAAAGGAAAGGATAAGAAAGGAGGGGAGAGGAGAGGAGAGGAGAGGATAAGAGATAAGAGGTGAGAAGAGGAGAGGAAAGAAGAGGAGATGACGGGACACGAGGCGAGGGAAAGGAACCGAAGAGGAGTTGAGAGAATAGGGGAGGGAGAGGAGAGGAGCAGGCAGGAGAGGAGAGTAGAGGAGAGGTGATGGGAGGGAGAGGAGAGGAGAGGAGATGGGAGGGAGAGGAGAGGAGAGGAGATGGGGAGGAGAGAAGAGGAGAGGAGATGGGGAGGAGAGGAGAGGAGGCGGGGAGGGGAGAGAAAAGGATAAGAGAGAGGATGGAAATGGGGAGGAGAGAGGGGACAGAGAGGAGGGAGAAGAGATGGGAGACAGGAGAGGGTAAGAGCATCTGAGGATGGAGAGGAGAGCAGAGGATCTAAGATAAAGTGCCCTCTGAAGTGTCAACGGTCAACCACAAAGTACCATTTCTGTGAATCTAGAAAACACACAATGGCCGACAAAAAAATGAAAAATGAAAAGTAAAAGCCAGGGCAGAGACCCACAGAGCCATGTTGCAGAGGAAGACGAATGAATTGAATGAGGAAGAGTTCCTGACCAGGATTATGAAGATGACGGGCCCAGCAAACCCCCAGATGACCCCGTTCTGGACGCTGAGCCAACAGTGACCGTCTGCAGAGTACCGCCCCCTGGACGAGGCCAGCGTGATGGTTACTATCAGAGCCGGCAGCCCTGAGGGAGAGGGGGGAGAGGGGGGAGAGAGAGAGAGAGAGAGAGAGAGAGAGAGAGAGAGAGAGAGAGAGAGAGAGACAGAGAGAGAGACAGAGAGACAGAGAGACAGAGAGACAGAGACGGAGAGGGAGAGACAGAGAGAGAGACGGAGAGGGAGAGACAGAGACAGAGACAGAGACAGAGACAGAGACGGAGAGGGAGAGGGAGAGGGAGAGAGAGAGAGAGAGAGAGAGAGAGAGAGAGAGAGAGAGAGAGACAGAGAGACAGAGAGACAGAGAGACAGAGACGGAGAGGGAGAGACAGAGAGAGAGACGGAGAGGGAGAGGGAGAGACAGAGACAGAGACAGAGACAGAGACGGAGAGGGAGAGGGAGGGAGGGAGAGAGAGAGAGAGAGAGAGAGAGAGAGAAAAGTGAATGCAATAATATCCTAGTATCATTTCATAATGCAAGTATCTGTGGAATTACGACATTTGACCTCTAGTTGGGAAGAGAGCGGTAAGGCTGAGGTTGTGTTGGTGTGGAGCGTTACCCCAGCCGATCAGGTAGTAGTACTTCATGTGCCGGTCCTCGCTGAGGTTCACGGCGACCACCTTGCTCCAGAGCAGCAGGCCCTCCACCAGCATCCAGCTGAAGGCCGCCATGAAGCAGAGGTGGAGCAGCGCCGCCACCACCGTGCACGCCACCTGGTGGTGGGAGGGGGAGTCACACGCAGAGACAGGCTAGCCGATGTGGACAGAACCAGTTTCAGTGATCAAATCTAGCTTACTCTTGATGGTTTCGTCAAATTGCCTACCGTACCTTTAATGGGATGTGAATAAACTGAATATCATCACTTTTGATAAGACGTACATAATACTGTAATATACCTTAACATTAAATAAATGTATTCTTTTTTTATTTGTTGTGTTACACAGCTTCACACAAACAGGAGTTCATGTGTCAGTAGACCTTACACACACACATGACCCCCTCACACATATGTATGTAAACACACACCCACAAACACACACTATAATTGTTTGGAGTCAGAGGTTAAATAAGTAGAGGTCATGGGTGGGCAGCTGAGGCGCGCCCGTCCAGGTTTGCTCATAAATGCGGTGACCGCCGTCACTCACTGCCCCGACGAGACGTCTGGACTTCCCCGACAAAATACCAGAGATAGGAATTTGCATATGACGTCTTTATATAATCAGCGATTTTCCGCACTGTCCTGCGACGATGTCAATTTGGACTTTATTTAAAAAAAAAAAATTATTTCCATTTTAGATTTCAAGAATCAAACGGTTAATTTTAAGGTTCAGGGTTCGAGGTTCGGAACCGCGAGGACCCTCACAGCTCGACTATGGGGTTCGAACCCAGAACCGGGAGTCCAACACCCTAACACGGAGACGACGCTCCCCTGCCGCTGTATGTCTGCTCCACCGCCCCGCCCATGATTTGTCGAGACCCTGTCGTGCAGCTATGTGACCCCGGAGGTTAAGTGTTCCCTGGCGTGACCGAGCGTTGGGGTGGGGTGGGGGTCAGGCCGTCCTCAGCCCTCCAGTGAGGGACTGGACCATGTGTTGTCGCCCCTGATGGATTCCACATTACCGGACGCTTATGTCACACCCAGAGATCCCTCTCCATTTGTTTTGACTGGTGCTGCGCCCCCATCCCCCCCCCCCCCCACCCAACCCGGGTCTGCTGTTACGTTAACGATTTTCTAAATCCCATTAGAATGACGGCTAGCCACTCAGTGCTGCGATGACATAATGCTTTGATAGCCTGAGAGAAAGACACCGGCAGTGAGGTGTTATTGTCTAATAAGATGAGGTCAAGCAACAATCCGGCTCATTTGACTGGTAGGCTTTTGTTTCTTGTTCACTTCTAAGGAATATGTTCACGATTCCAAATCGGAAGATGTTTCCCACTATTAGGTATAAAACAAATAATATTCATAATTTGATATAAGCCTACATGCTAAGATTCTGTATAGTCTAATCTGATTCATAAGGGCAGGCCCATTGTTAAGTGATTGTCAAATAACGCAAGGTATATTTGTTGTAATCTATGCCGTTCAATAATGCCTCATTATTATGTTATTTTGCATGGTTTAAACGCTAGTAAATAACCAGTTGGCTTATCAGGGTTCCCCACAGCTGTCTACAGTCGAGCTGTGGTGCCTCCACGTCATGACCGGCTGACAAATTAACTTCAACAGTATGGCGACAATGTGCGCGTCGCACATTGTCGCCATACTGTTGAAGTTAATTTGTCTGTGTCAGCGTTCACGTCAGCGTCTGCATTCAATTTGACAGGAGATATAGATAAAGGCGGGGGGGGGGGGGATCCGAACCTTGTGATGGAGGGCTGAGCCGCTGCAGAGCAAGACTACTTGGGCACAGATCAGAGCCACAAACAGGTTCTTGTGGATCGACGTCCGGTCCGACCTGGGGATGCTGGGAAGGAACAGGAGTGTCAGAGGACATTTGTGGCTTTGTGCAGTGACTTCTTTGACTGTTTCTTTTTTGTTGATGAAGAACTCGTTATCAGTTGAATACATTTTGTCTTCTGATTAATACACAGCTTCGGGGAAGACACCATTCTGATTGGTCGGTGATGGCATTCAGTGGTCTGTTATTTCTGTATATTGGACCGTGGCTATGGATAACAGACCGTTGCTATGCAAGCTTTTTCCAACCGTAGAACCAAACAGACAATTTGTTTATTAGACCGTGGCTATGAATAACAGACCGTTGCTATG
>NC_082393.1:3461767-3516967 GCF_031168955.1 Gadus macrocephalus
CAAACACACACAAACACAGACACAAACACACACACAGCCGCAGACACACACACACAGCCGCAGACACACACACACAAACCCACACACACATACACACACACAGCCGCAGACACAAATACACACACACACAGCCGCAGACACAAACACACACACACACACACACACACACAAACAGAGCCGCAGACGCACACATACACACACGCACACACACACTCCCTCACAGCCACATAGACACAAACACAATCGCACACACGTACCAGGGCAAAAACGCGTTATGTTCATATCTGGGTTCATGAAACAAATATATTAGAAAACCGAATAAATCATAACACTGTTATAGTTAAAGGGACGGACAAGATCTAAAAACTTTAAATAACCATAACAAATCACAGGGCGTTGTATTGACTATACCCATATATCTCTTCGGAAAATGTGAAAAGGTATATAAATATACATATTAGTATCCATACAAAGTCAGCTAATAAACAAAACTTCTCTCAAAGGCCGGCAGAAATGGCCACTTTAGAGTGGGCTGGCTTGGCCACGCGAGTATACGGTAATTGGTGGACTTCCTTGGCCATTAAAATACAACCCCAAGTAGAATATTATTCTCTGGAGAACACTGCAATATAAACGGTTTTATTCTCACTACAACATTCAAGAAGCTCGTAAAGTAATTTTTAGTATGATTGTTTTAACCACGGATAACATTGTCTCCCGCTGTCTGGGTAGTCGACTCATCTAATTGTAAGTTAGCAAGTCAACGCTGTGTTGCTCCCCAACCCACGGTGACATACGGAGGTGTTTCATCACCTATGTTGTTGGTGGACAGACGGAAAGCTCTTCCCTCATGGAACAGAGAGTCTGCCAGAACTCTGGTCAGTCTGTCGACGCTCTCCACGACCGTGAACGGACCCAAACGGACCTGGATGTCAAGAAGCGTTCGTTGATGAATCTATCGAGTCTCGGTGTCGGCGAGGCTGGTAATAGTAGCAGTAGTGAACAAAGTAGATATCTTACTTTCTTTTACATTTACATCTATGGCATTTAGCAGACGCTTTGATCCAAAGTGACTAGCGGTTCATACCGCGGCGGCAGGGACAGCCATGCAAAACTCGTCTGCAGCCCCTCGACACTAAGAGGAGCCATGGATCCGACTAGCAGCCTTCGCCCCCCCCCCCCCGCCCCCACATCATTATTTTAACGTTTCAAATCATGCGTGTCCGATTTCTTTTGTTTACGATTCACCACGATTGGGTGAATCATGTTCACCCAAAAAAGCCTCAAAGATAATAACAACTTAAAAAACACATGAACAGGCTGAGCAACAATCCAAACATGGCACTGGTTCTCCTCACCCCGTCCTCCGAGGGTCCCGACCACCAGGACGCCGTCTGGGGCTCCAGCACCATGCTGGCCAACTTCAGGTAGTTGGTGGCCACAGACACCATGGTCCCGGCCCCGGGGGCCTCAGGCGAGGAACCCAGGGGGGCCCGGTCTAGGTCCACCATCTGGCAGAGGAAGGTGACGTCCGTGGGGGTGAGGACGCCGGCCCCCTCCCTCTCCACCGCTCGCAGCAGAGCCTGGGTCAGGAGGTCGGCGGAGCGGAGGTCTCTGCTCCAGGTGCTGTTGACGCTCATCTCCTCCATCACCTGGGGGACGGACACCGGCAGAGGACGCACAACCTGACGTCGCCAAGTATTCTTTTTTCCTGGGCCAACGTCACAACCACCCGATCAGCAGTTGCCTCGAAAACCGACCAATCAGCAGCGAGGGCTGTGATGACGTCACCGTTTTGCCTCGCCCGCCTCCCAGAACTGTTAGCTAGCTTGCAGCTGTGCCCAGTGCGCCCCCTGCCTACCAAAGATTCTGTGTTTCTGCACTTTCTGCTCGTGCGCGCTTGCGTGCGTGCAAACGGTAAGTTAAGCAAATAACATGCAGACCATATGCATGATGTTTTTTAGCTAGATTTGCCTAGTTTAGTTTGGCCCAGGAAAAATTAATACTTGGCGATATCAGATTGTGCAGCAAAGGACGGTCAACCTCTGTGTGCCATCGGTGTTTCCCATTGGTCTATGTACGGGAAACACAGATGGCACACAGACGATGACCGCCCTGTGTGTGCCATCCCAAATAGGAATGGGAGCGTTGTGGTAACAGCCCGTAGTAGAAGGGCCAGAAGATGAGAGTCTCTCGCGATCGCAGTCAGATTCAATCAAACGTGATTGATTTTATGGTTGCTAGTATTTCTGTGATCGGGTGGTGCGTGTGTGGGTCAGAAAAGAAAATCGCCGGGGTAACTGTCAATGTAGCCAATGAAAAGTGAGTATTTCTGAGGAGGAGCCAGAGGAAACAGGACGTCTTCAAAAACATTAACAACGTGGAATAAGTGAATAGGTCCATATCAAAAATAAGTGAAGCGAGCAAGTGTGGAATTTACAGTAAGGTTTAGGGTTCAATCCCCAAGGCCTGTCAATCTGTGAGCATCCTCGAGCAAGACGCCTAACCCCTACCCCCTTATGACTTGTATCTGTATTTACAGATGCAAGTTTTCACATTCCTAAATCCCAAAATAGAATAGAAAATACAGAGACATGTAGCTAACAATATATTTGAACTGCACATAAATTACGAAATACAATAAGGATGACATAACACATATCTTTGTCCTTATAATGATAGTTTCATCCATTACATATGGTCTTCATTAAGTTGAAAATGACTGTATGTGCCATCGGTTGATATGGACCAGCTTCACGTGTGACTCACCGGCTTGGCCAGAGGATCTCTGCTCAACGTGCTAAAGATGGGGGTCTTTGGAAAATGCCTGTTCGGTATGTCTGCTCCATCTGCAATCAGTTACAACCATGAATTTTTTGTTGGAAAAATGTTAATTATAATTCGGGTTCCATGCGTCAGACCAATACTATGCATACTGTAATTTTCTTTTGCAGTTATCATCTTGTAGTCCATTTGGTACTTCTGCATGATGTCATCCCACAGTGGCAGTTACCTTTCTTCAACTCGCAAACCGCCCCTCTGTGGGCATCGCACTTGTCAAAACCCCTACTGACACTCCCAGGGTCAAAGGTCACACAACAGTCGACCTGGGAGGTCTGGACTGCTTTCACGGAGAGGTTGGGGTTGGCCAGTAAACTGGGATCCAGGGTCACCACCCCACTGCTGTAATCTGGGTACAAAATACGGCACAGTTTCAGTTTTAATGGATTGCTTTGATCTGTTAAACCTTTATTTACAAAAGGGTGGCCGACAGAGCCATGAACTGGATTATAGTCATCAAAGGCTAAAAATGTTACACGTTTCTAAGATTAGAGATGCTTGATTAACTTTAGTATATCTTATGTAAAACAATGTTGGTTGAGGATATAATAGTACTTGTAGCAGTAGTCTGTAGTAGTAATAACTGAGTGGCTGTTCTTACCCAGCTAGCAGCAGCTAGCTGGGTACTCCACAGTGGCACACCCAGTGGGGTTTTGACCTGGTTAAATTGAGGCAACGTCTCTCTGCCACCCTTAATAGCGTGGGGATAAAGGAAGGTTAACTAGGGTACCAAAGGGCACTTAACTCCAAATGGCCCATTTGTAAAGCCATAGTGTTGTGCCATTGCCAGTCTGACTGAGTTTGGTGAGATCCTAAACCCTAGTGCACGCTGGTAAATACAAGTTGAAATACTAGGTGTTTGTTGCTCAATTTTAGGAGGGAGGGTTCAGAAAAAAGAGGAAATAGGGAGAGAGATTGACTGAAATTAAAGGTTGGGTATGGGATTTGCGAAACGCCAGCAGATTTTGAAAAAACACAACTTGAATGGTCCTACCCCCTCTCCTTCAACGCTGACTCTGACTCCACCCATTCCAAGTACCTGGACACGCAATCATGAACGAGCGCGAACACAGATGCGCGAGAGCGA
This sequence comes from Gadus macrocephalus, assembly GCF_031168955.1. NCBI lineage: Eukaryota > Metazoa > Chordata > Actinopteri > Gadiformes > Gadidae > Gadus > Gadus macrocephalus. The sequence continues at coordinate 3,465,696 of NC_082393.1, forward strand.
GCCAGGCTAGCTAGGTTGGAGTTTAGGGTTGTCTTCTAGTGCTAGGTCCAAATGTGGATTAGCTAGTTAGTTAGCTCCAGTAGCTACCGCAGGATAACAACAAACAGAAGCTTGCTCTGGGTCACGAGCTTTGAGTACGTGCACAAAGGGGTCACGCGCGGGGAGAGGGGGAGTGCAGTACGACCGTTTGACTGGCGTACTTACTGTCCAATGCCACCCGGTGGTTCTGGAAATCATTGGCTGGAGTTTTTGGAGCCCTGCCCGTTCCACAGATGATTGACTTGTTTAATTTTCATGTCAGTACTTCTAACTCAGTGGCTGTAAGTGGGTTATGATAAGGATTTCAAGTAATTTTGCAAAAATGGCCAAAAAAGAGAATTCCATACCCAACCTTTAAGTAAGAGATGTGACCTTTTTTGACTTTATAAGTCAAACCCCTTTTGAGTCGCGTCCACAATTGGTCTTTAAGCAGATGCTTAGATCCAAAGCAACCTCTAAGGAAAACATTCAATATGGGAGCAACTGCAAAAAAAGTGTAAGCGCTTAAAAAACAACCAGATGGGAGTTCATAAGGAATGTCGGAAGCTGTGGGAAAAAGTTAATGTGTTAGAGCTGACGAAGTGACACACCTAAACAACGACTAATACACCTATTATGTAGCCCAGCCACAGCCACACAGAAACAGCTCTCTCTCTGCTCTCTGTTTCACTTTTTACTGGACAAGTTTGGTTGAACCTCGTTCCGCCTCACTACACATGGGTGACGTCAGACTGGGAGAAGTCAAGTCTTTTTAGGGTGGGTTCCACCATGATGTCAGTCCTGAGATATTTACAACAACCCTGTTGAAGGGTTGCCAACGCTGGCGAGATACTACTCTGCCACTGGCTTCCCTATTCATGTTGTGGTGGGGAGCGGGTAAGAGACATAGGAAGAGACAAGAGAGCCCTCATAAAAGGGGTTAATGTTCATTTGAAGTCTGTTCAAGGAGAAAAGATGGTTAGATCGGTTGAATCACAAGCCAGAACGGTTCCGTACCAGTCCCCTATTACCTGAAACCCCATTTCAACATGGGTTCACATCCAGTATTTCAATCTTGATAAACAAACAATTACACATTTCCCATTGCTTGGATTGTGTTCTAGGCACTTCGTTCTAGCCGAGATGCTGCGTTCTAGCGTCTAGGTACCTTGACACGAGTACTGCGTCTCCATGGAGAGCACCTCCGTGGCGCTCAGCACGCGCTCCCAGATGTGCAGCTGTCTGATACTTCCAGAGAAGGACTCGTTCGCCTTGTCCTGCCCGATGATGAAAACACCGTCGGCGCCGAGTGCGTTGCCGACGTGCAGTCCGTCGCCTTCGCCCACCTGGTGGCCATCTGCAAACATCTCCCAGCGGCCGCCATTTTGGCTCCAGGAGACGCAGAGCGAGTGCCAGGAGTCGTCATGGATGAAAGCGTCGCGGTAGGTCCCATTGTTCCCGTGGACCCATAAGGCCAGCTGGACGTGCCCGGGCCGGCCCGCGTCCAAGCTGGCCCGGATCTGCAGCTCGTTAACGTTGGACGGGACGGAGTAGGAAATGATGGTGGAAAAACCCGAGGCACTGTCGGCGAAGCGTAGCTGGAGGCATACGGTCACGGAGCCCATGGACGGGAACTTCTTCACGTTCGATAGTTGGCCAAACTCTGGAACCCGGCTCTCTGGGGGATCTGAGTGGGAAGGGGAGTTACACATTGTTCATATCGTTTCATGCCTTTAGTTCGCAATCCTGCGAGATGTGAATGATTTAGGAATGAATAAACTTAACGTGACTTTCATATGAAAAGCCCTGAGAGAGAGTCATCCACGAAATCCACAAAGGGCTCATGTACCAAGTTACCAAGATTAACCACTGCTCGAAAGATGGATCCAGGTCTCAGGGGCAATTTGAAAATGTGTCATGGACACACTACCTCCACAATGTACTGTGCTCAGCTTGGGTCTTCACAATATCCCAAGTAATGGGAACTTGAACACTTGAACTCACCTTTGCTGGCGACCCATACGGGCTGGGAGACGTTCTGGGACTTCAGGAAGGCTGTAAGCGCTTGCTTCTCGGCCGCGTCGCTGGCCGTGGCCAAAGCCCCCATGCGGCGGCTGCACAGTCGCCCGGCGCTGTGCCACGTCAGTCTGTCCGTCACATACTCGTAGTCGGGCTGCTCTCTGGCCACCGTTGGGCTGGTATGCAGCGTGAAGGCTGCATCGACAAAATGTATTATTAAACCTTTATTGAGTCAGGGAAAGGCCATTGAGATCAGGCTCTGTTTTTCAATGAAGCCCTGATTACAACATATAAAAACAGAAATCCAAATGCACAACAGATATTTGGCCCAAACAACCCCCAAAAAATGAACAACAACAAGCAAACTTAATGTTAAGGAATATTAACTTCTATCAGACACATTTTGTAGACCATAGAGGACAATAGGTTAAAACATTGTTACCTTATCTATAGGCAAAAGGTGTTGAGTGGGGAGTCTGCTTTAATTGTAAGCTTAACTTTTGCGTCGTTTATCTTCAACTAGATCTGTGTTGCGAATCCCATAGCTGCTCTGTATATTTGAAACCAAGTCGTTTTTGTAGGATTATATTGGAGCTCCCCTATTGATTCTAAGCCTTCGGTTGTTCTCAGAATCACCTATAAATTCCTTACTATAAAAGCAGCTGTATTGAAAGCTTACCTGGCATGCAAAACCCACATTTAGGTCTAAGCCATGTCTACAATTACATAAAAAACAAGCCTACTCTCTACGATAAATACCTTCAAAATATGTTAAGTAAAGTTGTTTAATTGTTTTTGTTTGCAATGCATTTATTTGAGTAGTCTTTGACTTCAGTAAGTTGTTTAGGCTATAAAAGCATGCTTTCGGCTCCACATTTTGTGTTCTATACATTCAGCAGCTAAGTCAACTCAAAAGGCTTTGTATAATATAATTCTGGCCGCAGTCCCAACTTGACATCATCTGCTTAGTGAAGGATTAATGACATGAGACCAACAGTCGTGAACAGTGTAACTTGAACCATATGATGGAGTACGCTCCATTAAAATGGTGAAGTCATGACTCCTTACAGTACAATCAGCCAGTGGTAAGGAAAAATAGGTGAAACGTAGAAGATTTTGAGTCAGATACAGTAGGTTGTGTGAATAAAATCAGTTTTTGTATACTTCTATATTTGAGCCATTTGGTAGATTAAGATAGATTCAGTAACAAACAGACTTCTGTGATAAACACCAAACACGACAAAAACAGTCTGTAGTGCAAATTCAAACATTATCTAAAATTAAAGTAAAGGATATGAAGATAGTACCTTCATAGTGAAATATGGCTAGCAGATAGACATTTGAATTAATGAATCATCAACAACTTGATCATTTTAAAACTCAAACTCAAATTTGAAATGACTTACCAGAAGCATAACCATGAAACCAACCCTGAAAAATACACATAAACCATAAATAACACATTAACCCTTCCTAAACTGTCCTGTGTTATCTTAAGTTAATATTTATAAAGTAATATGTTAGCTGCGGTTCTGAATAAACTCATGAAACAGAGACAATTACACAGTAGCAAAGCAAATACACGCCAGCCTGGTCGATGAGATAACTTTGTTTCGTGGAAATAACTTTTCGTTCACATAATATAATAAAATGAAATAAGTGTTGAATATGAAAAGTCTACTCAACACGTGTGTTGATACTCACCAGTAAATTCGACACCAATATCCAGTGCATCCTAAAATGTAGCAAAAACCGTCGTGTTTCATTTAGTCATAACAACGCTACAACGCTTTGCAATAAGGTAATATAGTAAAATAGTAGGTATATGAAAAAACATAATCTGCTTTTGGGTTGTTTTAAGATGTTTACAGCCTACCTGAGAGGTCTTGTTGACGCGTTAAAGTTGTCGCGCCTGTCGTTACATTTCCTCGGAGGACTTCCACCGCGTGGAGCAATGACCCTCCGATAACCCATGAACTAACCACAACTTGTCCTCAATTAATACATTTCGTTAAATACGAAATACGTGTTTTTGATTCGCAGCGCTGTGGCTCAGAATTAGGAGAAGGAGGGGGGGGGGGGAGAAAAGGAGGAACTACCTCGGGTGGATGCAGAGAAGGAGGCGGCGGAGGAACCAGAGGTGGGAGTCTCCTCTTCACAGGGCGATGGGCCAGCTGTAATACTGGTACTGTGGAACATGTGACACCATCCATCTTTATCTGCTTCACTGGCTGGCTTGTGCCAATTATCATGGAAAATGCACTTATTTTTTCCCAGTTGGTGATATTGCTTTGGAATAATAATTAAAATAATTATAATAGTCAGACATATCAGCGGTTGATTAATACTTTGTGCAAAGCAAATAAAGGGAAATAATACAAAAAAATCACTACAAATATTGGGTAAGCCTTTACAATTTACTGTTCAAATGGTTACAATCTTTTGAAATCGCAAGCTTGTCCCATATCATTATTTGAAATGTTGCAAAATACATACAAAGTTGATATCAAAGTAAACAGAGGAAGAAAATAAAAAAAACTGTGCAAGTTTAAGAAATACAAGAATCCAAGCAATCCTGAGTGCCAACTGTGATATACAAAGATAAAGGTTGCTGAATTACAATAGTTGCCGATCCACCAATATTTGTTCATGAATAACATATTTACCTTCACACAAAACTACCATTAATAAATCTGCCATGAACAATGCCCATTCATCTTTCTTTTTATACACTGCGTACATGACAGTTTCGGCCTACATTGGAGCCTTTATAGTACAAATTTGGATAGTCCTAAGAAGGTACAGTAGAGCATAGAACATCAGCATAGAGGCATGATCTGGTAGAGTGGGGAACAAGTGTTTTCAATGTCTTTTCCTGTTCCAACGGTGCCTATAGTTTCGGTCAATTTACCCAGAAAACTGGTATGCAAAAACCTTAACAGTACTAATAAGAGACTCAAAGCCAGGACATTTTCAACAAAAAGCAGATAGCAATGTGAAACAAGTGAAAACAATCTGTGACAAACCACAAAACGCCCAGATACACAGCCCTAAGAGGGGCGGAGTCAAGCTCTACAGAACACATGTCAATCACACCCAGTGAGGACTGCGATTGGACGAGACATCGGAGGCAAGGGAGGACAGCACTTTAGCAGCTGCCTTGTTCTTGAAGGAACCATCTTTGGACACATCCGAGTCGTCGTTGCCGGTGTGGTAGGAGCCGGTGCTGTTGGGGCCAGCGGACTGCCTGCCTTCTGCCCCCTGCTGGTCGGAGTTGGTGGTGGTCAGGGTGTGTATGGCGGCCTGGAGCTCTTCCCGTGTGGTCGAGAGCCTCCGCGGGCAGGGCAGGTCGGGGTCGACGGAGGCCACCGCCTCAGAGTGGCCGCGGACGAGGTCACCAACGGCCCGGGCGGAAGAGCTGATGGCCGCACTACCGGTGGTCAGGTTGGACTCCCGGCCTTTACCTGGGGGGGGGGGGGTCAGGGAAGTGTAGGCCATGATTTACTGTGGAGTCGTTTAGCCAACATTCAGACATTGAATTCAGACACAGGTCAACCAGGACTGGTGAGAGGTTTGGCTTGTCTTGCTCAAGGATGTCCTATTGGTTAGGCTGTGGACATTGGGGATTGAACCCAGTATCTGTCAACTGGGAGTCGAAAAGCCAAGGCACTTCACTGCTCAGTTTATAAAAAAGCCTTGCATTCAAGTAAAAATAACATATTTTATCAAGCATATGATGTCTTAAAATGAATGTGGTATCATGTTCTCTTCTGTGACAGAAAGATTTCCCTAATCACTACAATAAACCACATCTACACTTTCATAATCCTATAAAATATTTCCACATCGCTATATAAAGCACATCTTCATTTCCCATAACAATATAAAATGTTAACATTCAGCCATTATAAAGGTCATCTACACTTTCATAATACTATAAAATGCTACTATAAAGCTGTAATAAAGCACATTTACACTTCCCATAACACTATATAATGTTACTATACAGCTATTATAAAGCTCATCTACACTTCTCATAATACTATAAAATGTGACTATAAAGGTGTAATAAAGCACATTACACTTCCATCATACTATAAAATATGAATACATGGCTATATAAAGCACATCTACACTTCCCATTATACTAGATCATCTGTAACGAGGTACCTTTAAATAAACATGGTTCTATTGTAATACGTTGTGATGCTCCAATGCTTTGAGGCCCTCGTCTCTGCAGAGGGCTTTACCTCTCAGGGTGTCGGTCAGGCAGGTGTGGAGTACTGCGATGGCCCTGTTGAGCTGGAACAGCATGGTAGCCACAGCCCTCAGCTTCTGGAGACGAGACACCTGGGCTTCGTCTTCATCATCAACTCTGTCAGGGCCGGACTCCCTCTCCTGTGCGCACGCACGCACGCACGCACATGCACACACACACACACACACTTATCTATCTGAAAAACATCTGCACTCTTATTCGTGGTTCCAGCCACTCTTCACTAGGTGGAGTCTCCATCTTGAACACCAGGGATTGTGATTGCCGTTGATCCTCGCGCCTTTATTTCTCAGAAGGCCTTCCAGCACTCTTCTTCAACTTTAAGGCATTGCAGTGAGGTGTTGGGTGTACATAAATCCATGCGTGCCGCGTGGTAGCTGGTGTCAGTCGAAAAAACCCTGAATGTTTGTTGATGAGCACAGCTTTCCTATGATAGACACCAAATAGCTTCCATTCGCATTTAGAACGGCAGAGGGTAATGTGGATCTCAGATGACTTGGCAAATTAATCTCAGAGTCCCAGATATGGGTGTGGATATCATTGCTATGTCATTACGAAGATTGAGCTGCGGTCAGACCATATTATGCTGCCAGCCCTGACAGTTTCACAGATAATCGTTCTCTTCAATAACACTGAAACACCAAAGCGTTTATTTCATTTTAAAAAGAAAAAAAGGAATGATATAAACATGCAGCCTTTTTTCACCACTCATTCATAGTGTATGAATTCACTTGGACTAAAGACGATTTTTTTTCTTCTTCTTCTTCTTCTTCTGTTGGCTGCTGAGAGGCCCTCCCTAGACCTCTGGCCCGACAGTTGTTAAACTCGGCAATAACTCACTATAAACACTGCCTTTCGTTGAACAATGCAAGGCATTGTGGACAGAGAAATCCCCCCCTTCTTTCCTCCCAATACACAACAGAGTAGAACCGAACCGAACTGAAAAAAAAAAAAACTGCCAATTTGTGTGGCTAAGATAAGAGCTAACAAGCGGCGTTAGCGTTGAGTGATGCGATTCCATTCAACTCCATTAGTTTCCATAACGATCGCCCACGGACGGACGGAGGGCAGATAAGCTCCCATGGTGCTCTTGGGTTTTTTATAGAAGCAATAAAAAGGCAGTTGAGCGACGTCTTTAACAGGCGGCGGTTAGGGCAGCAGGCTTTTAATCTGTGACACATGAAGACCCTTTTTCACGCCATTTTTTTTATTCTTCCAAGGAGCATCTGCTCGGCAACTGGGACCGGGTTTTCAGGTCACTGGAGGGGGGAAACCCCGTTCCCGGGAGCTGCCAAGTACAAAACTCTCAGTCCTTTTTAACACCGGCCAAGGCTTCGGCTCCATTACAGCAAATTTGGAGCTCAAGTATGTTCCTCACTGGGTGCCGTCTTCCCGTTCCCAATATACAAATTGGCTCGCCACTATAAACATTTCAGCCGCCACTACCCCGAGCCTCAACGCAAGATGACACTTGTTTCAGACCTTGGTTGCTAGACTGTATTTTTTTTTTTTTTTCATGAATGCGGTTGACTGAGAGCTGTCTTTATGTCTTATAATCATTTTTGTTTTCGACCACAAAATATCCCAGAGAGCGTACGTATCAAAACTCGAAGGGGCCTGGAGGATTTTACAGCGGGGGTTGAACCAAAATGATTAAGTGTTGTGTGTTTTTGTTGTCAAAGCTGTTTAGAATAAGAAACATTCATTAGTTGTGTGGTTGTGGCCGAGTAGGCTTTGGGGGCATCCAATGTTATTCTGCCTAGCAACTCAATATGGCAGGGTTTGGGGGCAGGATAGTCTAGCGGTTCGGTTGTTTTGGCCAAGCCGAAAGGTTGAAAGTCTACCTGTGTCATGGACTTACCCTAACCCTTGGGCATCCATCCATCCATCCTGACGTGCTCTTTATTGACATGAATCCCATATTTCATTACGAATAAAAATCACTGTTGATATTATTTAAAATGAACAAGCAACATTTCTTTATCCAAACCCCTAGATCTAAAATGTACGGCCCGCAGGACAGGTAGTATTCTCTATGCAGCGACAGGTCCGTCTGACATCAGTGTTCATCTTGAGGTCAGCCACTCGTTTTATGGTCGTTTCTTACCGTCATGTGGCAGTGGATGTAGGTCTGTAGGGAACAAGCCAGGTCTACTGCCTTGGATTTTAGACTCTGTAGGGCCTGCGAACAAAACAACAGTTAAGGCTGGCAGACAAACGCGGCTTTAGTACCTTTAAAGTCATTCTTAAAAGACCCAGAATGTCCAGAAGAAATAGAGACGGTGATCTATAGGTAGTGTACACGTCACTTTTCTTATTTTAACGTGCTAGTCAGCCACAATAAAAGTGTTTAAATAAACCATTTATCTACACAACCCTTTGTTAAAATACAAATAAAATAATACTTCTAATTTATCCAAATGACATAGTGTTTAACATCCCCCTAACATTATTGTATTCCTTTTTCTATCCAATAGCCTCGTAACAAAGTGAATGGAAGAATGATTAAAGATAATAAAACAAATTTCTTATTAATTGCATGATGATGTGATTTCTCACCGGGGTCCTCGGATAGGCCAGCTGTGCATCCCTCAGCATTTCCTTTGTAATGTGAAGCCCCGCCTCCAACAGGGACCCTACTCCCTTATTGGTCCCCTCCAAGAGACACATGGAGGTGGAAGACTGTAATGTAGTGCAGAAGTAATTTGGGGATTATTAACCACATTTCCATGGCAGTTTGCTGAACAGTTAGAACTAATGGAAAAATACAAAATGTTATGTTATTTTAATAATCCCCTTCAGGGAAATTGTGTTGTAATTTACTCCAAGCTTAATACACATGGCAAACGACTCCCTATGCCCTGGTCTTACAATCAGGACCGCACAAATTAACAACAGAAGGTATTTGTTTATAGATTTAGACGTTTTCTTCTGCAACATTCAGCGAGATAAACCAAACCAGACAAATAAGACACATTACGTGCAACTGAAAACAAAGGGGAAATTCTTGTCATCCAAAGTACAAAATGAGTGGTCTATAAAACTACCAGTAGCATTAACTATTGCTTATTTTGTGCAATGTGAGCAGAAGTCGTGTGCACCACAAACACACACTTAAAATGCCTGTTTGCCGTAGAGTCAGAAAAATAAATAAACGCAACCTCCGCAGGATTAACACATGCGTAATTTATAATATCAAGCAAAGAAGGAGGGCTGGTCCTGGCAAATTATCAAGCAGCCTCCAGTGCTAAGACCGACATAGATAATCCCCCCCCCCCCCACACACACACCATTCCCCAGCCTCGTTGATCAGAGGGCATGATTAGTAGCCCCTCCAGCCCCCTGAGCACCCCACACACCAGTGGCTGTCTTCACTAGTGTTACTAATGTATGGTGCTGTGTGTGTGTGTGTGTGTGTGTGTGTGTGTGTGTGTGTGTGTGTGTGTGTGTGTGTGTGTGTGTGTGTGTGTGTGTGTGTGTGTGTGTGTGTGTGTGTGTGTGTGTGTGTGTGGTGTTTCCAGTGTGTATCTGTGTCCTTGTGTGTGTCCATGTGTGTATCTGTGTCCATGTCTCCATGTTAATGTGTGCGTCTTTCTGTCTGTCTTTGTGCGTGTGCGTGCGTGCGCGCGTGCGTGCGTCTATGTGCTTGCTACCTTGCCGATGGCCCGGGCGCCGGGCTCGGGGGCGCCGAGTGGCTCGCCGGTCAACGCAGCCAGGTGACCCACGCTTCTCAACGCCACGTCCAGACACTGAGAGCTCTTCCTGTGGGCCTCCGTCACCATGGACGAGATCTCAGACTCACAGCCCTGGAGGCCGGGGGGGGGGGGGGGAGATATAAATAATGAATACATAATTGAATAACAGAATTCTCTTTTTGTTAAATATTTTTTACATGGCGTACACAAACGCGGAAAACCCGGTTGAATTTAATTAAAACAGATCAATATGAGGAAAGCAACAAAGTGGTTCCCATTGATTGTAGGGGGGTGGTAAGTGGAACCGCGGACGCGACTGGTCCAGGAGCCAAGACAGAGGGAGAGAGAGGACCGAGGAAAAACATGGGGCCGTGTTCAGACGGTGGGGCCTGGAGGGAATTTCGGATTCACGCTTCCATATATTCATGTTGTGTTCACACGACTCAAGGTTGAGAATTCCCCCTGCTTTCCCATTTCCATACACACAGCTCAAACAGCTCACAGCAAAGACCCATCAATCAATGCCCTGCATTTTGATGAGCCATCCACGCGTCAAACGCAAACAAAATTGATAATCACTTATTTTTTCTCTTTTTTTTTTTCAATCCACATATTGCACCATGCAGCGATTATTTTGTAAGGTGCACAGACAAAAAAAAAAAACAGTGCATCTTTGACCTCCTATATTTTGACTGATAATTAGGACATGACATAAATGTTAAATAATAATGATTTATTAAGACATTGAAATCATCATATATGCCATCTATATATCTTTCCTTACCTGTTGCACTTGGGGAACATATTGATTTGTTATTCTTCCAACTGTATCGCCTTAAACTGAGCTTGAAACACGTTATCTTTCGAGGAAAGTTAAGTTTGTGTCAACACCCGAGAACTGGATTAACGTAACTGTGTTCACATTTAGGTGTGAATCTCGCTGTGCTGTCAAGTTAACAGCAATCACCTGTCAATGGTCACAGGCTAACAGCTTTGTTATCTATCGTTTGTTGAGGAGCCAATGTATAATATGTATGAAACCACATAAAATATTTTCGGAATTAAAGAGGCACTATGTTCTGGATTTAACTCTCCAATTAAGATTGTAAATTTTTGAAAAACGTGTAATTGAACTTGTACAGACACTCTCCATTGCGTCGAACAGCCTTTGTGCTGATATATAGCATTTGAAACGAGACAATTTTGCACGGAAAAAGGAAGGAAGTGACGGAAGGAAGTCCGAGCGTGCTTCCTCGCATAAAAAGGGGAGCTAGCTTAAGCCTGTTCCTAGCATCACGTTGGCTGAGAAATGGACCCATTGCACACATCAAGAACCCTACAGGGCTCCTACGGGCTGCCGTGCACTTAGGGCTGTGGAGAATGTACATTAATTACATATATGAATAAACATAAGGAACATAAGCTATAGGCCTATACATCTACTCCTTTTCGAAGGGATTTCGCCTCGTCCTCGAACTTAACACAAATCTGACCCGCAATAGAAAGCGTCGTCCTCCTCCAAAACCTCCTCCTCTACCGTGACCGAAGCGACGGGAAGGTGTGGCTCTGGGGGTTAGCCCCTACCTGGATGAGCAGCTGGAGGAAGCCTCCCATCCTCTTGACCTGGCACCGCAGCTCCTCGGCGGCGGAGTACAGGGCCCGGGCGGCGGGCCGCGTGCTGGCCAGCCAGTGGCGGGTGAGGAAGACCGCCCGCTCCACCGCCGACGTGGCGACCACCAGCTGGCCCTGGGCCTCCGGGCGGCAGGCGAACACTGCAGGAGGGGGAGAGAGAGACAGAGGGAGGTTCGGGTGAGACCAGAGACGGATGGAGGATCCCGTCGGGAGAGATGGACCGACACTGGAGGAAAGGGGGAGGGAGAAACGCTGAAGGAGAGAGAGAGTGAAAGAGACGCACTCTTTGATTGTTGAGCGGGGACCAACGTATGGCAAGGGTGAAAGACAGGGAAGGCCGATAGGAAACTAGGAGGAGTCAACAAACACCTCATGTTAGTGGGAAACATTAGGGAGCTTAATCATAATTAACATACATGCTGCATCATCCTGTAGAAACAAACAAATTCGAAAAACTTCTGTTGACAATTCCCCGTCTTGTTTTACATAATTTAAAAAAAATCGGTTAATAATCCTAAAAGGTGTGTTTCCGCGGCCCCACCGTTCTCCTGGCTGTCGTCGTCCAGGCCGTCGTACAGGTCACAGACGGTGCGGACCACCGTGTAGACCAGCTGCAGGTCGTGGATCAACCGGTCCGCCATGCTCTCCTCCGGGCCCCCGCAGCCCCGCAGAGTGGATAGGCTCTGGCCAATCAGCTCCTTGCAGATGCCGGGGAGGGCGGAGCTTGACGCGCTCGGATGGGTGGACGGGGGTTGGGCCACGCCCATCAGCCCTGGGACGGACGGCGAGGAGAAAGTGTTGGACGTGTGCCGTTTGGTGGGACTCGGACCCCTAACCCTGGCAGTTTTAGTCTTCTTATAAGACGGTTGCTCGGCAGCGGTCTCAACACGAGTTAAACAATTCCCCCCCCCCCCCGAATAAATAAAGTAATCTTATTATGCATCCATGGGTCTCAAATGGTACTTTCTCAATTATGGTATTACGAGTCCCATTGGCAACGGTCTGGTTAAGACTTGTAAATGTTTCACCCTCATCTTCAACGTTCATCTCCTAATGAGGGAACGGTTGTGATGAATTCAGAACTAAATGTTGTTGAGTAGTGGATGGGCTAGGCTTCACTTTTAAAAGATGTTTGGATAAAACCGTCCGTCAAACGTTGTACATTTAGAACAGGGGTTCTCAAAGTTTTGACAGCTGAGGGCCAATTTAGGAACCCAGAATTTGACTGAGGGCTGCCAAAGGAAAAAGAAATTGGCGGGAAACGCCGTCAGCATTCCCAGTGGTGAAAAAAAAACATTGCACCGTGGACCTCTGGGAGTGAGGTCAAGTGAGTCACGAAACTGAGGTTCATCCTTTCAAAGTAATGAACAGTCGGATTAAAACTAACAAATTTATCAGGATTTAATTGAAAGCTAGAGAGTCGACTTTTCGACTCTCGAAAATATATATATATATTTTTTTTTACTTACATCTGTATGTCATTGCGGGCCGCCATTGGCCCGCGGGCCGCACTTTGAGAACCAATGATTTAGAATGATGGGTATGAGAGTCAGACGGAAGGGTTTACCGGTGGACGTGGAAGAGGCACCGAGGAGGCTCTGGATGGGGTGGACCCTGATCTCGTACAGTCGCCCCGAGATCCTCCTGCTCTTCAACAGGCTGCGGCTCCTGGTAAAGAGCACAGAGCCAGGGGTCAGAACCATGAAGAACGGCTGCTGGGTATGAGCCTTCCAAACACTGGAAACATAACTCCCGTCCACATCATGGAGTTTGATTGGTGAAATGTCTCCCAGTAGACTACAACTGGGGTGTTCAATGGTGAAATTTCTCACACCGATTGCCATCTGGAGGCGTTATCGGTGAAATGTCTCCCCCTAGACTACACATATAAGCAAAATAATAAGAAATAATAATTAATAATAAGGTAAAAAATCCTATTACCCCAAAGATCCCTATAGCTATTCCACATACAGACTATCCAAATGTTGTTGAGAAATTCATGCAAATCTCCAAAAATGTATTTCTTGTAGTTGGCCGTATGTGTTCATAGTTCAACTTCTCAGCTTCGCCTTAATTTGCTTCGGAAAAAAAACGAAGAATTATGAAATGTAAATGGGAGCATAGAATATGTGTGGCAGAAATACCATCGGTGAGCCCAGTGGCGTAGGAACTATGGCCCGATACACCTAATATTTTTCCACAGGGAGGTCTAATTAGTAAGCAAATAGACCGTAGCAAGTTAACCTGACGGCGTCGGGTAAACACGGTCTAGTATAGAGCGCTAGCCAGCGGAGGCTTATTGGAAGCAGAGAAGAAGAAGGGAGGTGAAGGAGGTACAGAGAGCTCGCTGCCATGTTGCCCTTGGCTGGTCCTACCACTGGCACCAATAGGAGCTCATAAACATGCCTGACAAGAAAAATAACAATGTGAGAGGAAAACATTGTGGGTGCTGCCTGATGTTTGGACCACGATTGTAGAAGGAATTGTACAGTACAGTAAGATATACTGGAACTTTGGCTGGCCCCCCTTCTCTTTCAGTTCCCCTGCCGTTAAAAACCATAAGAAAAGCTTCAAACAGCCCAGGGAGGAATGATCTTCAAATAGCCACTTCTTCTCAGCTTGTCAGGGGGTGAGAGGGAGAAAAGAGAGAAGCTAAGGATGTGTTAAACATCTGCACATCTGACGGGATGAAAATCACACTGGCAGTGGAAACATAAACAGAGGACAGCTCTGAGAAAATAAAGTCGCCCGTGAGAAGCGCTTCAACAAAAGCCGCCCTTCCACGTTCCGTTCAAGGAGCGCGCGGAACTTTCCATATTTCCATCGTTTTGCTTGACAGATTGTTCATACCGAAGTGCGGCACGCCAGGAGCCAGTTAACGCAGAGCATCACGGGCATCGGCTCAGGGCCGTAAACCACGAGTGCTTTCGTGACGTCTGACAACAGGTTGTCCGAGCGGTTACGCTCAACGTGCGATTCAAACGCCAGGAGGTAAAATCGCTTGTTTATTTAGGGGGGGGTTGGGTGAAAATCAACCAGATGTGGTTGAACCCGGTGTGGAGGCAGGGATGAGGTCTGCCAGCGCAGGTTCGATGCGATCCCCATCGTGCCCTTTGTCTAAAAGAAAGCGGGGTCAAAGCACCCGGGAGCAGGGCACCAGAGAGACCACTTTCTCACGGGCGCTCTTGAAAGTCACTCGGGGATAAGAACAAGAGTTAAAGCGTTTATAAGAGGTAATCTAAATGTAGATGCTCCGGGCGGGGACAGAAGGACGGCGGGGACGGAGGGATGGATGGCGGGGGGCTGGAGGTGAGGCGATAATTACCTGCGCCGCGAGAAGGAGGCAGAGGAGGAGGTGGTGGTGGAGGAGGAGGCAGACAGATCCTGCTCCCACTCATCATCGGGATCGTAAAAAACTTCATCATCCTTGGAGGCGGCTTCCCCCTGGGGAGGGTAAAATATCGCTGACTACGCCGACCCTCGCGTTCTCCACTTGATGAGAAATACGCCGGAGACGAGGCATAGCTCTCCCGGCCGTCAACCACATAAACAAGCCATTTGGGCCTGTTTATGAGAGTATGGGCATGTTCTATGGCCCGGGTATTAGATTATATGTCGGTTTCTTTACATGCTGAATGGGGGAAACAAGACAGGTTGGAGGAATGTGTGGTGCGCTGGGTTGAGAGAATGACAGGCCGCAGGGGGGAGAAGGGAAGAATAACAGTCCAGATGAAACCTTTAAAAGTCAATTATTTGACGACAGGTTTTCTGATACATTTCTAATTAACAAATTATTTAGTCCATCACTAATGCTACCTTTATAATAGTTTAGAAATCCCATATTCTGCCATTGATACATTAAGAATGGTTGCCAACGCACACATTTAGAGAAGAATCCAGACCAGAAATGCTTCGAAAGCGTTATGTCCTCTACCTGCTCCAGCTCCCTCATGGCGGCCATGTTGTTCTGGAACCTCTCCAGGGTCCAGAAGGTGGAGATGCCCAGCTTGGTGTTCTGGACACGCACTTGCATGCCGTTCTCTTCCCTTGCGTTCTCCATCTCTGAGCTCTCGTGCCTGACAGCAAAAAAAACATTTAAAAGTCAAAGCTGAACGGTAATAAATCTCATACTGGTCGGTGATAGTTTACCGAATGCTGTTAGTCTAAGGGTCAGGGTGTTTGTTCGTGGGTGCTCTGGGTTTGAATTGCAATGTCGAGAGCTTAATCGTAGACATAGCTCAGGAGGTAGAGTGGGTTGACTTGTAACCGGAAGGTTGCTAGTTTGATCCCTGCCTCCTCCTATCTGATTATCGAGGTGTCCCTGAGCATGACACCCAACGCTAACTACCCCCGACAAGCCTGGCTGTCGCCTTGCATGGTTGACTCCGCCGTCAGTGTGTGAATGTGTGTATGAATGGTTGCAAGCTTTGGATAGAAGCGTCGAAAATCCTTGAGCAAAACCCAAAACCTCTGAGGCGTCGCTCCATAGAGAGATGGATCTGAATGCAATGTAAGGATCTAAATAGAAAAATAAATGGCAAAATGACTACTACTAACAAAGTAGTAAGTAACGATCTCTTGTGTGTGTCATGTGTCAAATGTCAAATGTGTCAAATTGTGTCATCGACCCGATATCTTACAGACTCGCTGGAAGACAATTATCAAACTAACTGTCTGCATTCGCTCTTCCGAGCTTTAAAAAAACATACATGGTAAAACACACTACCTGCTGAAGCGCGTGTTTTTCCTCAGCTTGGTGCTGATTTTGTTGGCCTCCTCGATCATCAGGGAGAGCTTCATGGCGTCCCACTGTGGCGCCACTTTGACCCAAAGACACAAAGACACGTTACAAACTCCATCCGCGACGCCAGCGAATGAAGCCAGCAAGCACCGCAGCGGAGACGATTAGGGTCAAGTAACAGCCAAAGGTGTTCCATGGGGAACAACTGATATGAATGTCCTGTACTTTCTGCTTAATCCCCAGTTGGGGTTTAAAAAGCACATCTTATCTTACAACGTGTAACATCACAACGGACATGGATACAGCCACACATTGACATGCACACACAGACACACACATTGACACACCCACCCCGGACATGGACACAGACAGACACACACCTTAGACATGGACACAGACACACCAATGAGACCCCCGCCCCATGCGTACCGGTCTTAGGGGTGCGGTTCTCCCTCAGGGCCATCCTCTTCTGAATCTCCTCCAGATCTCTGCTCAGCTTCACCTTCTCCGCCTCCAGCGCGTCCACGATCTTGGCCTGCCGCACGCTGTGCTCCTCCAGCGCCTTGGGGTCCGGACACACAACGTACACGTCAGAGATCTGATCACCACCCGATGAGGAGGAGCCGGTCAGCGCTGGTACAGCCATTAGGGCCCGTCAACCTTCAGGTCGATGGGTCATTGGTAGGGTCAGGTAACACCCATTACTGGGGCAGCCCTACGGCAGGGAGGGCTTGCCTTTTACACCTGGGATCGGTCATCACCGTATTAGCGGAGCTGACCTTGGTTTCACTTTCAAGGTCGCTCTTATCAATCGGGCCGTCTTAGAAGCTGACCAGAAGGTAATTTTATTTAGCGTATTCTGTGAAAGGCGGTCAAATGGTGTAAATTGGCTCTATAATTGGAAAGGTTGACACACGTATAAAGAAAGTCTTCTCCATGTTTTTTAATTTATCATTAAAGATAACGACCGCATGAGAACGTCTTTTCTTCTGCCTTTTCATTTCACCGAGAAATTCCAATGGCGTGTGCTTTTTTGTTCGATTCCTTAGAAAATATTGTGGTTAACTATATGGTATACATCACTCACTCCCTCTATACTTTCCAAAAGGAAAAAAATATGATTCCGACGCTGATCTCAGCGAATCGTGGCTAGAACGACATCATTCTAGATGACACATTTTTGAGACCAAACTTTTTTTTTCAGTGCAGTGAGCATAGCTCTGGCTATGGGTGTTTTGACTCCCAACCGAGAGCAGCTAGTTTTGATATCCCCTTGTCGCAACCACCGCAAGACCAAAACGCAAAAAATGACATGCATTTGACTCAATCTTAAAGGTGACATATTATACCACCAGATGAGTGTGTGTGATCAGCCGCCATAAGCCGTTTTGAAAATCGGCCTCTTCCGTCGTCGACAAGATGTACCCTGGATGGATCAGTCTACCAGCCTACCCAGTGGACTGTAGCAAACGTTGCTCATCTATTCGTCACACGTCTAGGTGGACACGCCCACTCGTGATGTCAGAAGAGGCAGATTTTCCAAGCGGCTTCTAACAGATAATCACACTCACACCTGGTGGGATAATACGTCACCTCTAAGAGGCTTAGGATCAAAGCATTCCCTTTGTCCTGAAATGGACACTCCTGGACACCCCAGTATAACAGCTGGACCCTCCAGTATAACAGCTGGACCCTCCAGTATAACAGCTGGACACCCCAGTATAACAGCTTGACCCTCCTGGACCCTCCAGTATAACAGCCGGACCCTCCAGTATAACAGCCGGACCCTCCAGTATAACAGCTGGACCCTCCAGTATAACAGCTGGACCCTCCAGTATAACAGCTGGACACCCCAGTATAACAGCTTGACCCTCCAGTATAACAGCTGGACCCTCCAGTATAACAGCTGGACCCTCCAGTATAACAGCCAGACCCTCCTGGACCCTCCAGTATAACAGCCAGACCCTCCTGGACCCTCCAGTATAACAGCCAGACCCTCCTGGACCCTCCAGTATAACAGCCAGACCCTCCTGGACCCTCCAGTATAACAGCCGGACCCTCCAGTATAAGAGGCGCCCTGACCTGGGCCTCGACGTGGAGGCGGAGCCTCTTCTTCTGCGTGTCCACCTCCAGCTCCAGGTGCTGCTTGGCCTGCCGCAGCTCTGCCATCTGATTGGCCACGCGCCTGTTGTCCTGTTCCTGGTTCTGCTTCCGCTGGCTCTCCTCCACCTGAGAGTGGGGGAGTGGGTTGGGGGGGCAGTTGGAATGTTATGTTAGATATTGCACAATATTTTAAGATTTGTAATCTTAATGTTTTGATTTATTAGTATTATTTCTCTTATATTTTCTTCTTATCTTTTGAGGTTTTTTTGATTCAGACTTGTGAAGTTGATGCAGACACATTTTATTTTTGCAAAAGTGAACATGACAACGTTGTGTCGAAATGAGACGTTTTGAAGTAGGCAGTACGGTATGATTTGTAACCATTTTAAAACAAAATGATTAAAGTTCTTATCAGGCCACTTGATCATTTGTGTGTGCGTTGTACCAGCTCTTCCTCCAGGGTGTGGATGCGGTCTTCGTAGCGGGCCCTCTGGTCAGACAGCTCCTTCTGGGCCAGCTCCTTGGCCATCTGGATGCCCTGCATCATCTCCTGCTTGGCCTTCAGGTGGGCCTCCTCTATCTCCGCCTCCAGCCTGCAGGCGAGCACCCAGGCGAGAGGTGTTCAAAACGCGCGGGAATTCAGAGAACTGAGATTTGCAGATCATAATAATAAACTTGGATAGCACATAAATAACTAAAACTACAGTAGGGTGGAAGGAGGGCAGTTATCAATTAATACGGAACATAAACAGTTCAAACAACCGATGACCAGGCCAAAACATGAAAAATGAAAAGCCGAAACACAATTTGATCACTGAAAACGTCCGTAAGACTAGTGTATTAACGGTTGACTCACTGGGCTCTCTGGGCGGAAAGCAGCTCGTTCTTGGCGAACTCAAAGTCCTTCTGTCCGTCGCCGGAGCCCGTCCAGCACGACACCCGTTTCCCAGACTGCACCTCTGCAGGGTGGTTGAAGCGGAAGTAGTGGTCCCCGCCCAGAATCACACGGTCGCCCTGGCAACCCCATGGACAGGCAGATGAACGGGGTGAAGAAGAAGCCAGACAAAATAGTAAAATGCTTGTTTCTGAATGTTTTGGAACCATTTTAAAAAAAGGAATACAATGTTCAAACGAGTTCTATTTTTTTTATGCCTTGCTTTTAATTTATTCTCTTGTAATTAGCGGTTGCACACCTTACATATACACATACATTTGGCAGTCAGCTCTCAATTGGACGTTTTTAACCTGTTTTCACCGTATTCTCCAGTACATGCGTTTCCTATTGCCAGCGTCGCTGTACGTACGTGGTTGAGGACGGTGGCCGTGAAGATCAGGTTCCCGTTCACAAACGTCTTGGCGCTCTCCATCGGCGTGACGCTCACAGTTCCTCCCACGTTCGAGATCACACTGGAAGAGCGCGAAAAAAAAATAAAGAGTTATAAAGGGTTTAACAGAAAAAAGCTAAGAAAAAAATAGCATGTCCTTAATTATTATTTTTTACAAAAAGGTAAAACATGAACTTGATAGAGAAGAAACGGACCGGATTATAGCCATAATAGGAATAGGTGGGTGGAAATAATACACAGTTTAATAGAATAAAAGCACAACTAAGAACTAAAACAGCCTCTTCAAGCGAGCGCTCTTCTACCGGAGGGTCCGACTCACCAGTGGCGGTCGCCAATGAGAGCCCCCGACAGCTGGATGTCGTGGGGGGACTCCGACTTGAGCTTCCCCACCAGGGTGCGGCCCTCCCGGATCATGTAGAGCAGCATCTCCGACAGCTGGGGGTCCTCGTTCAGGTTCACCAGGTTGGGCAGGCGGTTGTCCACCTTGAAGGTCAAGCCGGCCCTCTGGCGCCGACGCAGGAGGGAAAAAGTTGAGGGAGCGCCATTTTGTTTTCACCGCTGAATTTCTCCTTTGTATTTATTGTATCATGATGAGGTTTACTATGGAGACATTTATCAAACAGTGGTATCCAAAGCGACCAACACTGATTTCAGATGCATGATAAAGAGCAGGTTGGTAGGAGTTAAGACTTAGTGCTTAAGGATGCCAACGATGAGGCTGGTGACAATGTATAACAAACCCAGTAGCTTTGAGCTGGGGGATAAACACTCAAACAACTGTACTATGCTGTATCCTGTTCTCTACAGAAAATGCGCTGATGTGCCGGTGCAGGAAAAGGGACTACGGTCCTGAAAAGAGGTAATCCGGAATGAATAAAATGTGTAAAATAGATCAGTGTGTTTGCATTCTTTGTAAACTATAGAGGGACAAATGGCAATGATGGCGCATACAGTTCAGACTACAGGTTAGAAGGTGGACATCATAGAGTGACAGTAGGAACACAGCTTGGGGGGCCATTCAGACAGTACACCAGCTGTACCCCATAGAGCCAGGGGTGCATTGGCTCTGTGGAGAGGTGTTTCCCTGGGTCAAGTCCTTGACGGCACTCACCTGCAGTTCTTTGGTTTCCTCTCGCTTCCGGATCTCAGCCTGCTCAAGCTTCTCTCTCCAGGCCCTGCAGCATCAAGGGGACAGTAGTACGTTCGGTAGCGGATCACCGAGACTAGAGACTAGTAACGCTAGTCTCACATATTACTATTATCAGCAGTAATATAGTAAGTATCATTTCGGTGCCATGATGTCTGTAAGGACATTGTGCTCCTCTTTATGCCAAAAATAGGATAAAGTTGGTTGTGCAAGCTTATGAAAGAAAACAACCAGCCCAGGACCTGGGGAACAGACTAGAAGGTAATTCAGGAACACAATGTCCCTCCTGTGTAAACACACTTTAAGCCCCACAGCAGACATTAAATGTGCATTGCTCAGTCGTTTTGTTGAAATGTGTACACAGCCTTCCTTGTTGTTTCTAATCCGTGCGATGCGTGATGGTTTTATGAACGACCGCCAATGAGTAACGGTGAAGCAACGGGTGAGAGCTGACCGCTGGTTCTCCAGGTTCTCCCTCTCCCGCTGCGTGAGCTTGCTCCGCAGGCCGGCGATCTCCTGCTGGAAGAGACGCTCCCTCTCCGGGAGCACCCCCTGGGCGCTGGTCTGTGCGGCGCGGAGCTTCTCCACCTCCAACTTAAGCTCTGCGGACACGGACGGAGACACGGACACACACACACACACACACACACACACACACACACACACACACACACACACACACACACACACACACACACACACACACACACACACACACACACACACAAATTAACTTACGGTGATTCTAGGTCATAAAGCGGTCAGGAATGAAGACGGCTGTCAATGATAAATATTAAGTGCAATCCCACGAGAAGAGTCAAATCCCATAAACATATCATGCTAAATAATTGAAAGGCGATCTCATCTATAAAATTAAAAGCGTCGTACTGTAAAGATTTGCTGCATAAGTCATGGGTAATCTGATGAAGAGAAGTATAAATAATGTGTTACAAAAGCATCCTCAATCCCTTAACATAATGTGAAAGTAGCACGACCAACTGAATACATAAATTGACAAGTGAAATGGCGCAAATTTATTGAATTGGAGTTTGATGAGTTTTATCGAACTTCAGCATAGAACGCTACATCAAGAGCTCCCCCTAGTGTTCACTAGGGGACATGGCCGTATAATCTGACTATGAAAAATAATACTTGCATGACAGTTAGCTGTCTTGTGCAGCCGACAGTGCATAAATATGGGCCAGAGGCAAGGTTAGGGCCAGGCTTTAATTGAAGTGGGAGGTGAATAAGCCAATGATGGATAGATAGGCCGACAGCGGGTTATGGGAGAGAGACAGCAAGAGGGGAGAGAGAGAGCGAGGGAGACTGACAGGGACAGAGTGAGGAGGGAAAATTATATACAAGCAGACAAAGACAAAGAGCGGAGAGGGGACATGCAATAAACAGGACAGAGATGGACAGACATGCAATAAAGTCAATATCACCCACTGGCGGTGGAGTAATTGGACTTTTTAATGCATGTGACCCAGTGATGAGGTGAGTTCAGCTGAAGTGCTAAACACAAACTACAGAGGGCTGCAGAAGTGTGAAAACTTTACAGGGTGAGAAGGGAAGAGCTGGGAAGTACAACTTCAGAAGGCGTACACAGCGCATGGAAAGGGTGACGTTTATGGTTTAGTTGGTAGCTACGTCCTCTCAAAAAACTTTTGGTGGTTAAAATGTAATTTCGACCAAGGTTTGAGCCAAAGCGAATAAAGGAGTATGGCAACTTAAAAAAAATAACAAGAACGTTGCACAAAAAAATGGAAAGAGAGAAAGGCAAAGACAAAGGAAAAAAGAGAGTAAGACACAGAAATTGCGGATTTTAACACAGTACCTAACGTCTCATCTCTGCTAAGGAACCCTACAGTTCCAACTGCCTCTTTTGAAAGGGACGCTACTCAACCAAGTGCGAGAATTCACTAAGTCAGCACAGGCCATTCTTTGTCCACCCAGATGGATGATGGATAGACCCACTCCCTCCAGGTCTCTTCTCTGGTGGACGGTACCAAACGGATAGTGCAGGAGTTTGATTTACCCATCATGCATCTGGGTGGGGACTCCCACCTGCGATGTCACTAGCGGACCGATGCAACGCTTTAAATGGCTTCACACACCTTCACCTTAAATACAGGCCCTTTTAACATCTTAATCCTGTGACCTCTGACCTCGGATGAGCTTGGCGTTGGTGTCCTCGTTGACCTTGGCCAGGTTGATGATGGTGCGGGCCTGCTGGGCGTAGCGCAGCGTGCTCAGGCTCTCGTCCACGTTGCTGCCCGCCGGGCTCACCGTGGCGATCATGGCCGTCTTCGAGTTGCCGCCCAGACTCTCCTTCAGCAGCCTGCCGGGTCAGAGGTCACAGTGAGAAAGACGGCGGGGAATCGGGACGATTTGGCGTTCTGACGTGTTAAAAGAAAATACATTGAATGAGTTTTATGAAAGGATATCGTAAAATAAAAACAAGTGGTGGATTAATGTTGCGACTTGCAGAAACAAAATGTGTATTCAAATGATTATTACAGAGATCTTTTAAAAGTTGTTGTTTTTTGTTACAATGGTTTTGATGATTGTTCAAACACAGATGAGGAGAAACCAAGCTTTCGACCACTGGAATCACCCCAGGGTGAAGCACCGGGCCACTGCATTCCTAACTGATTGGCTGCCAATGTTGTCACTCAAATCACTTTCCCGTGACCAACCACGGCAAGGGACTTTAGAATCAAACAACTCTTTCAAAAATTCTCCACCCTTCTTTAAGAGACCGACTCCTGACTCCTTGAAAGGTGAGCTGACGACGCTGAAGAAGAGTTTCTCTCACCAGGTGAGGACCGACTCTCTGTAGGGGATGAAGACCCTCTTCCTGTTGACCACCTGGTCAGCCAGGGCAGAGATCACCTTTCCCAGGGTGAGCAGGGACATGTTGATGCTCGCTCCCTCCTGGGAAAACAAAGAGCATTGAAGGACCTTTAAGGAATCGTCTGACTATTGTTGATGTGGTAATTCTTCTAAATACTTCAGAATAAATAACTAAATTACAATTAAGAGACACAGCATATCAACCACATGTAATTATTTTTGTACACGGTGACTTCTTCATATTTTCTGAGAAAGGCAGACCTAGCTCACAAACTGAATTAATTGAATGAAAGGAATTCAATTATTTGCGTTCCTTTTTTCATTTTATAAAATAATCTAACCCTAAAAACGTATGAAAGGAAACATAAAGGAATACGTTAATCCCACAATTTAACTTTTTGGATAATGTGAACGCCTCTGACATCTCAACTCCTCCAACCTTAGCTCCGGGATAGCATAGAGAGGAGAGGCCTACCCTGAGACGCTCTCCACTGGTCTGGGCCGAGTTACACCTCTCGCTGCCCGCCAGATCCACCAGGTTGATCCGGCTGGTGATGCGGTGGTCGTGCTCCTCCTCCTCCACAAACTCTGTCTGCACACCAACAAATAAAGAGTGGAGAAAGAGGGCAGAACAGTCATGAAGGTGGCCAGACAACTGATGCAGACAGACAAAGACGCATCGCTAGAACGGCTTGTAACCTTTTTCGTAATGAATAGTGTTCCTGTCTTTTTTCTCAACATATTACAGGTTATGTGACACATATATCTTCAGTGCAAATAGAGAATGATTCTCACAACACCAGCCGGGTATATTTATCATATTATTTAGAATGTGAATTCTTCCATCCCATATCCCCCCTTTACAATTATAACAACAGATTCATATAATACGCCAGAATGTAATCCTCTACACAAGAACACGTGGCTTACATAAATACACACAGACACACACAAACAAGCGACTTACAATAAGTACATTTGTCAGAAGAAAGAGAAACAACATATATCGGTACAGTAAGGATGTTCATACAAACAATTGCTACGTTAACCCATTCCCTGTATACCTCAAAGAAAGCTAGGATAAGATGCTACAAAATGCTATGTACTACTTTTAAGTGCCACACACACACACACACACACACACACACACACACACACACACACACACACACACACACACACACACACACACACACACACACACACACACACACACACACACACACACACAGGGGGGGGTCACCTTGGTCTGGGTCATGACCAGGGTGAAGACGGAGTGGGACCTGGAGCTCTTGTCGTTCATGCCAGTGGCCGCCGTGGCCCTCTGCTTGTTCCCCAGCTCCAGCCATACCTGGAAAAATCACACACACACACACACACACACACACACACACACTTATGGATGAATAGATAGATAGAGGTATAGAGAGAGAAATAACATAAGGAAGGAAGGAAGACATGCAGCAAGAACAACTAAAGAAAGTTGGGAGACCGTCTCTTACCTGAATGTCGCTGAAGGAGCTCACCACATGCCTGGAGGAGAGAGACGATGATGGTGATTCGGATGGTCACTTATGAATAGGGACAGTTTACTATAGTTCTGTATCGACTATTAATAAATACAATAAAATCATGTTGAATTGATTAAAAGGAGCGCTGGTCCTTACGTAGAGAGGTCAGCGACGTAGGGCCCATGGACCGGGTGCTCTCGAACCCTCAGCTGGAATACATCCAACACAACAGTGGCTGTCAGGAAGAGGCATCTTTGCAGGACTCGTTGCCAGAGATATCGTTGCACTGGAGTGGTACACTAAATTGTTTGTTGTACTTACAGGCAGCCTGTGGTTTTGGTTGTCCCTCGCCACCAGCAGGTCATGGATCTTCTCGTTGTACACCTCAAAGTAGCTCATCTCCAGGTGGCAGGACACCTGGAAACACAAGCAAATGCACAGACAAGAGCCTGGGATGAAAACATGTCGCCCAAGAAGCTACACTCACTAACATTTGCATTGAATAACCCAAATGTGGTTTTTTTACTGCCTACTTGTCTTGTATAAATTGTCGAATGGTCGATGTGGGTCAAATGTGTAATCGTGTCCAAAACAAACAAATTGGATTCAATGTGGACCGTTATTGTGAAGGCATGATCCACATTTACATTTCAGTGCATTTAGCAGACGCTTTTATCCAAAGCGACTTACAAAGGTTCATACACACATTCACACACAGACGGCGGAGTCAACCACGCAAGGTGACAGCCAGCGCATCGGGAGCAGGAAGGGTTAGGTGTCTTGCTCAGGGACACCTCGACACTCAGCTAGGAGGAGCCAGGGATCTAATAACAGGGATCTAATCATCTTTAGAACATCCCTGAACCTTAGCCAGAGGTCCAGAAGGGAGTCTGTCGTATGAGAAAAGAGAAAGAGAGATAGAAGAGAGTCCGCACACCTTGTCCTTCTGAACGGAGGCCAGTCTGGAGAACAGCTCCTGGCAGAAGCGTGGGATCACCCCGGCTTCCTCTCCGAAGCCCATCATTCTATGGCGCGATTCGAAATGGAAAAACGGTTTAAATACGTGCTGAAGGTTAAAAAGTTGTGCAGGGTGAATATCAACTGAAAATATGCCCACAGCAGATGCATCAAAGAACTGAGTGGGGAAAAAAATGATTTCCTGGTGAACTACATAACCAAACGTATTTCATTGCTCTTTACAGTTTTAGTTTTAGTTCATGTTTGTTCATGACCATGCCCCAGGAGGATTTGTTTGCCCCACACTTTGTGTCTATTTACAGCTAAAGCACTCACGTGTACGACTTTCCAGAACCGGTTTGTCCATAGGCGAACAGGCAGGTGTTGAAGCCCTCGAAGGCCCGCTCCAACAGGGGTCTAGCTAGGGTCTGGTACACCGTCTGCTGGCTGGCAAAGCTGGGGTCCTCCACGTCAACGGAGCAGAAGGAGAAGTCGTAGACGAAGGAGTGGCTGTGCTTTGAGACCGGATGCTGGACGACTGTCTCCTGGTCCTTCATGAAGATGACCTGGAGTCTGTTCTCTGCTTTCTCTCTAAAACGACACAACATTTTTACTTCACCTTTTTTTATGACAGTTTTGACAGTGTTTCTAAGATTAAGTAACGCAATATGACTCAAATGCGACATAAAAATATGTTTGTTCTCTTGTCTGCGAAGTTGTCCATTCCAACATTTAAGGTTAATGTAATGTGATGCGTATAACGTAATGTAATGCGTGTACAAACCTGGCATTGAAAGGTCGCACACGCACTGCAACGGTCACCGCACTGTTCTCCATCTTCAGGGAGTCTTGTGGTTTCGGCAACTCGCTGGGGCGAACCAGGGGCTCAGCCGAGACACTTGTCGCTGGAGGGACCTCCGAAGGTGTGGAGTTACCCTGGACAGAAGCCGCTTCGTCGCTGGAAGTCTTCCTCGCTGGTAGGCTGGCGTTTGATTTGAACACACTTGAGGAGGTCTTGAGTCCTCTGGGTGTTGGAACAGGCTTCGTTTCCTCAGCTTGCGGTCTTCTCATCTTGGGCCTCTCCAAACTAGAGTTTTTAACAGACACCGCTCTTGGGATTGGCTCTTTCACGGACAGCTTCTCGAACACGTCCTTCTTTGAAGCAATCCTCTCAAACGGCGTCCTCTTTGTCGGCGTTGAAAACACCTTCGCATGGTCTTCAGCTTTCCCCAGCTCCCCTAGTTGCCTCGTTGCGGGCGTTGGCGTCTTATTATGTGACGTTTTCCCAGGTGCATCTGTGATCTTAACCGGTGTAGCTGCCGGTGCACTGTGTTCTTTGACTTTAAACTTGGAAACTGTGTCCCTCAGACTTGCGGTGCGGAGCACACCCATCATCCCGGGCACCCTGCTGTTGGACTCCGACAGGACTTTGGTAGCTCGTGGTTCTCCAGTAGGGACGAGGCGCTGCCCGTCGGC
Source organism: Gadus macrocephalus (assembly GCF_031168955.1). NCBI lineage: Eukaryota > Metazoa > Chordata > Actinopteri > Gadiformes > Gadidae > Gadus > Gadus macrocephalus. The sequence goes on from NC_082393.1 coordinate 3,493,473, forward strand.
GGCCCTGCTGGAGTCGGAGCTGACGGATCGGTCGATGACTACCGTCCTGGTCCTGCGCTGGAGGGTCAACCTCTTCTCCGGTGCGGGCGTATGGGTCTTCTCCGCCGGGTCGCTCATCGCGGTGGTTTGCTCGGCGTTGTTCTCGGTGTTGTTGGTGTTTGTTTTCCTCCTCTGCAGGGTGAGTCGTCCCAGGGTGGGTGTGGGGGTGCCAGCAGGGGTCGGAGGCCCGCCGCTCTTTGACAGCCCTGGGATCACATAGGTCCTGTTGATGCTCTTGTACACAGATCTGCTCTCGCCACACGTTGAGTTGACAGAGTCCGTGCTGAGGTGTGTGCTCAGCTGTGTGGTCTTCTGTTCCTTGATCATGCGTTCCCTGGCCGGGGTTTTCGAGGAGGCTGATGACATGAGGTGGTCATAATACGTTGTGTGCTTCCTCCCTTGTATTGAAAATAAAGACATGGCTGTTGGCTGCTAAAAATAGGTAAATCAGAAAAAACTAAAAGCCGAATTGGACTTCACTCCGCGGCGATCCAGGATCCATTGGTCTCCAGTAACTGCGTATAAGTAATCCTTTAGAGTTGGAGACTTATTTTATATGGGCGTCATTATTGTAAGTCAATATTAACTGTACAACAATGATCTACAGTCACGAGTATCCATTCGATTCTGCGAGTGAACCAACGGTGCATCAGGGTTGACTATCGACTATAAAAGACAAACCAAAATAAGTCAGGGGCTTTTAAAAAAGCCAGTTCGGTAATGAACTTAAATGAGTGGCTTCCGTCTGAATAATGTCCAAACCAAAACAAAAGGAACGGCTGGAGCGTTGTTTACATGCTCGTCTACCCCACTTCCGCATTTGCCCGCTTCAATTTTAAACTTCGATGTCGTAAGCAAGCCGCCCGCTCATTGGCTGAATCCTCGGAGCGTGTCCAGCTCCGATATACAGTACTCATGTACGGCCACTAGATGGCGATATATTCAAGGCTACCTTCTATGAGTCACGTTCACGTTCACTATTGATTTATTTCTATCATCCATGAGAGATGCTCAGAGACTTTCACATCCACCCGACGGACTAAAGCCTTTAAAAGAGTGAGGTGGGTATACATTTGAATTATGTACAGTGTAGAACAGTTTGACCAACGATTGAACCTATGAAGACATGAACAAAAACAAACTTTCCTTATTTATTTTATTAACAAAAACTAAAATAACCATTCATACTCAGAAAAAAAGTTAAGTGCTCTAAACAGGGGGACTACTTCCTGCGGCGGTCGTGTTTCCTGATGAGGGCCATGAGGTTATCGGTGGTGACCAGGGGCTCCTCGGGTCCTGGCTGGGCCCTCTGCTTCTGCCTCCGCTGCTGCTCGTGCAGGTGGGGGGAGTTGAGGAGCTGGGGGGGCAGGCTGGAGCCTGTGGCCTTGACCCGGCTCACCACCTCCAGGAACACGCGCCTGTTGTTGTTGTTGAGCAGGGTGATGGCGGTGCCGCGATGGCCCAGTCGACCCGCCCTACCCACCTAGGGGGGTGGATGGACGATGGATAAGAACTTTATTAATCCTCCGCAGGCGAGATCCCTTTGTTACAGCAGCAATGGAGAACACAGGATATAACGCAATAAAAGTGGTAAGGAAAACAAAAATGGACGCTAAAGTAACTGGTAGCGTAAGGACAAATAGAACAAACAGTATCAATTATTAAATGGCCCAGTGCCAGTATTTCCCATTATATTTAAGTGTGTAAATGCAATGTTAAAAAAAGAGACAAGAAATTGGGAGATGATGGATGTTGCAGCAGATGAATGGATGTGCAGGGTTTGGAGTTTTAATACGATTCGGCTATTATTCATTCAGGAGCTACCGCAGGGAAATTGGCAGTGCAGATCGATACAGCAATATGCACGCAGAAGCGCTCGCGCGCACACACACACACACACACACACACACACACACACACACACACACACACACACACACACACACACACACACACACACACACACACACACACACACACACACACACACACACACACACACACACACACACACACACACACACACACACACTTTTTGACGGCGATAGAGTGAATGCGTACTACGAAAGGGCTGCTCTCCCTCGCTTGGCTGTTGTTGAAACTATTTTGACCCGAACAAAACCGCTATTATACAAAAAAAAAACGAATACAATACAAGCCCAAGATATTTAGGATGCACATTTATTACCACAGACAGCTGATGAGTAAAGCCTTCCAAACGAGGCGCGTGGGTGTGGCGTTTACCTGATGCACGTACTCGTCCATGTTGGAGGGCATGTCGAAGTTGACCACCAGCTTGACGTTGACCAGGTCCAGGCCTCGGCCCAGCACCCCGGTGCTGATGACCACCTCAAAGTCGCCCTCCAGGAGACCCTGGGGGACACATGGGTCAATGGATTGCGGCGTAATTTACATTTTTTCCATTGAGGCCATTTAGCAAACGCATTTAGCCAACGCGACTTGTGATCAGTACATTTGTCAGAGGAGAGAGAGAGAAACGACAATATATCGCTGTCGGTGCAGTAAGGATGTTCATAGAAACAAGTGCCAAGTACTAACAACATCCCCCATATAAAACCAAGATGGCTAGGATAAGATATTATATAATGCTAAGTACTACTTTTAAGTGCCAGGACGTACAACCAACAACAAATGCGTACATTGTCTACGATACCTATAAGAGGTTTGCAAATGTTTTTTTCCACACATTTCAATTTGAGTCCCATGTGTGGCCTGAGCCTCCTCGTCTCGTGCCTCACCTTAAGGATACGGTTGCGCTCCCACTGGGTCTTGTCCGAGTGGATGGCTACCGTGTTCAGCTCCATCACCTTGGTTACCGCCTCGCACAGCAGGTCCGCCCCCAACTTACAGTCCACAAAGACCACCACTGGGGGATGGTACAGCTTTGCGTCCTGGGATACCATCAGATAAGGTGTTTATGTTTCATTTTGTTTTATAAGGAGGCAGCAAACTAATTTGGTACGTCCAGGAGAGAATGAAACAATTGAGGAGGTTAATGAGATATTTTGGGGATGGAGGTGTGTCTAGGGTATGGGGTTTGATCCCCAGATGTCCTGTCCATGATGGACAGGCTTGACTACCTGCTCTTTAATGACCTGGAGCAATGCATCTGAATTCAGTCAAATTCAAATAGTACATTTCGGTGAACTATTGTGTTTTATTACATTTTCTCTTAAACCTTTACTTATTACCGTTCGTCTGATTGAGTTTGAGGACAACTTTGCCAAGGGAGATCCGATAAATTGTCTTGTTTGAATCTTTCCAGATTTAAAACATGTGTATCTGCAAATATATCAAATCACAACACCACTTAAAATGTAATTAGTCTGAGACTGATACCCCTTTAACCGTTTTCAATGCCTCTCTTTCGCATGAAAGAAAAGGAGAACATTCCAGCATTCCTGGCTTTTATACTCTAATAAATGTTTGGGTGAAACTCTCCCTGTTTATACAACACCATCCATGGACTGAGCAATGAAAACACCTCATTCAGCCCTGCCCTTTATAAATGGTACCAGAATGGAACAAACCAATGCCTTAATTCCTGAGGGGGTGCCATGGCTCTGGGCCCACCCATTTCCTCTGGACAGGGGGAGGCTGACTAGGCTACGGCTGCCTATAAATAGTCCAGTCCAGTAGGGACCGTTCGTTAGCGTGCTAGGAATTCCCCACCTTTCACAACAAAGAGCTGGTTGCCATGGTTACCATAGCCCTTCCAAAACAACTACATTCAGGATCTCTGAATGAATGGGCGTCCGCCCCCTCTAACAACTAGGACTTAAGTCCCCGTAGAGGAGTTTAGAGCACCTCAGTCCATCAGCAGAAGGCCTTGATAGTCGTCAAGACGGAGTGAAACATTATGTATCGCCGCACATGAGAGGCTCAGGCATCTCAAGGTCCCAGAGAAAGGTCTGTTAAATATAATCTCTTATATTATATAATAAGAGTAACAAAACCTGAAAGATTTAATGTCCTTCTCAAACACATAAGCTTTAAACAAGGCGCTCCCACTCACTGTTCCACTCTTCACCCCAAACAGCCGACAACTGAAATTCTCAAAAGAAATCAAAACCTAACCCAAATAAACTAAGGACAAAAAAGCTACGCCTTAAAGGCTTATGTGCCAGGGTGGGAGGTTGAGATTAAGGTATTCGAGGAGAGAAAAGAACCAGGGGTTGTTCAACTAAACAGTCCACACCTGGAAGTACTTGTAGTTAATTCTTTGCAAATGTGAAAAATGGATTGAAGATTAAGTATTTTTTCATACAGTAAGTCTTGGGTCCAACAAGTCTAGTCACACTCCACAAGAAACCTGATAAAACTCAAGAGTGGACGGGTTTTAGTCACGCATACATCTAACGACCTGGGCAGACACAGATCAGAGTTGGAAGCGTGGGCAATGGTAAAGCAGTACCACACGGTAAAGCAGCAAAGCTTTAGGACATTTCTCTTCTCCCTCCCTCAACCAAATTTCTGATTGTAGGTTGTAGTAGGGCTGGGTGATTAATCGAATTTTGACCGATTTCGATTTTAGCGTCCAACGATCACGAGTTTTTCTATTTTCTTTTTCTATTTTTATTTTTTATTTTTATGTTATATAGAAAGGGCAGAACAGCTGGATACATACCTGTATATTATTTTAGATTGGAACATTTTCTTTTTGACCATTTTGTGTATTCTTTTTAAGGCGAAGTTCTCAGTTACAACATTTTTTTTGGGAGAGACATGCTGAATAAATACAACATGTTTTCAAACTCAAAAATAATCATTTGAATAATCGTGTTTTCAATATTGACCAAAATAATCGCGATTATGATTTTTTTCCCATAATCGAGCAGCCCTAGGTTGTAGTAAACAACCAACCGACTGAGGCCCTGTCCACACGAAGCCGATTTCATGGCGAAACCGCAAAGGTCTTGTACGGTTCAGCCTTCCGTCCACACGAAGCCGGCGAATCCGCTGAGCGAAACCGTAAACTTCTGAAACCACCCTCGGAGGTGGTTTCAAATCTACCCGGTTTCGTTTTGGATTCGTGTGGACGCCTGAAACCGACTGAAACCGTAAACCATGACGTCATCGCCCCACCCATCGACCCTCTAGCCAATGACTGTTTAGCCCGCGGAGTCTCACCCTTTATGCGCATGCTCGCCTCTTCTTTTTATTTATTTTTCTTCTGGCTTTCTGTAGCAGAAGCAGCGCCCCTTATGGGCCTGGAATGTGTACTACAGCGTTTCTACAGATCTACCCGGTTTCGCTTGACTCCGTATTTACGGAGATACTCCGAAACCGGATAGATCGAAACCGTAACGGTTTCGCCTGTTTCGGCTTCGTGTGGACGGGGCCTGAGAGGTGCTCCCGTTCTGTACATACATTGAGGATCTCAAAGAGCTTCTTCTTCTTGGAGGGCTCTTCCACCCAGAGCAGGATCTGCCGCACGTTGGAGCACGGCTGGTTCTTGTCCCCGATGGTGACGCGGACGGGGTCACGGGTCAGCCTCCCCGCCAGCTCCTCTGTGCCCTCGGGGATTGTGGCCGAGGTCAGCAGGGTCTGCCGCCCCTCCGGGACGTGCTCCAGCACCTCCAGGACCTGCTGCTGGAAGCCCATCTTCAGCATGGTGTCCGCCTGCAGACCAGCACGGCAACACAGGGGTCAGGGGCCGGAGTTCAGAGACAAAGGTTGCTTTTTAAATGGGTCTCAGTGGTGGTGATATGATAGGTGTGTTTATAAAAATATGTTTATGCAAATGTAATATAATATGGTAGTAAGTTCGTTTGTTTATGAGCTGTCCCCTTAGGGATTTTTTTATTTATTTTTTTTACAGTTTACTTTCGTCATTTTTCATTCATAGTCATCGGCACATAAAGAACATACATGTTTACAAATATAATATAATATCATAGTTTTACCAGGGAATTTTTAATTCTCATACATAGGAGGGCAGAGGCCCACTGTATATTGTAAAATTGTGTCACATGATACAAGAATATATTTTTTAATAAGTTATCCTCCAAACACTAGGCTATATGATATACTAGGATACATTGTACTAAGCTAGCCTAGTACCCATACCTCATCCACCACCACAACCTTGACCTTGTCCAGCTTCACTGCCTTCTGCTTCAGGATCTCCAGGAGCCGGCCTGGAGTTGCTATGGCGATCTGGGAAGAAGGAGACGCATTGTAAAAGTAGGAAAGATACAACATGATACATCACGACACTCGGATAAGAGACGGTGGGATAATCCTCCCATTGTTCTTGATATCAATGTTTTGACTTATCGAAAAGATTAAAGCTCTGCAACATACGGGACGAGAGGGCAGAACTTAGGCCCAATCCCATTTCTACCCCTTACGCCTTCTCCTTACCGCTTCCCCTTACCCCTTCAAAACAAGGGGAAGGGGTAAGGGGTAGAAATGGGATTGGGCCTTAACATAGAAGAGACGTCTGTGGATCCTATGGAGGCGGGGTTTGTACCTTGATGGTGCTCTTGAGGCGGTGGAGCTGTTGAGGCAGAGGCATCCCTCCCACCAGCAGGGCCGTCCTCATGTTGGCCAGGCCCATCACCAGCTCCTTGGCCTGCCTCTCGATCTGGATCGCCAGCTCCCTGGTGGGGGTCAGGATCAGAGCCAGCGGGCTTCCCGCTTCTGCGCTTGTTTTCTGAAAAGACAAGAGAAAAGACAAGAGGACTGGTTACCCATCAAATCCACTCACATTTTGCACAGGGGCTGAATAGTGAAGTGTCGTATAGTGAGGGGATTGATATGCTATTGCAAAGCACAAAACAAATCACAAAATCACATATTTTCAAAGGACATGAATCGTTAGTAAATGACAATATCCTACCTCCAGTGCCCGGATCACTACAGGTAGCAGAAAGGCTACCGTTTTTCCAGAGCCAGTATCGGCGCTGGCAATCACATCTCTCCCAGTCAGGCCGACCGGCACCATCTGCATCTGGACCGGCGTGGGCGCCTCGTAGCCCGCCTTCTTCAGGTTGCCCCCCAGCGTGGTAGAGAATCCACAGTGCTGGAACTCCACGATGGGGCGGCACACGTCTGCTCCCTGGGCCACGATGCCCAGCTCCTTCTTAATCCGGCCCACCTGCTCTTCTGTCAGCCCCGATATAAACGGGTCTTCCTTGTACACGTACCCAGCCTCGTTTTGGACCCCTGTAGTTTCTGCCTTTTGCGGTGGAGGAGTTCTCGTGTTTTGTGTCGTTTCCTGTTTGGGGTTAGAGGAGACCCCTCCGAGGCCCTTGCCCATCTCGGTCAGGTGTTTACCCTTGCATTCCAGACTGCAGACGTCGTTGTCGGTGCTGTCACAGATGTACTCGCCGTAGCGACCGCACATCACGCAGACCGGCTCGCCAGGGTCGGGCCATCTCTGGCTCTTTCGGAACGACTTGACCGGTTCCTCCTCCTCTTCATCATCATCACTTTCCCCCGAGGAAGACCCGTCACTGATTTTAACGGAACATGGGGTCTTTTCCAAGGATGTGGCCTCTGCATGGGTCGACATTTGTGTTTTGCTTGTTGAAGATGATGTTGATGCTGATGTTGTTCCCAGTTTTGGGGTTTGCGGTTCTTCTTGGGGGATCACCTTCTCGTTGGGCACTGGTAATGTAGGTGCTGGTTCGAGACCCTCCTGGTTCTTTGGACTCCCGATGGGTTCCTGGTTCTCCTCCTGTTTCACCTTGCTCTTTTTCGCAGGAACTTGTCGTGGACCCTCGGTGGGTCTCTTCACTTTCAGAGCTCTTGGCATAAACATGTTTAGATTGTTTGCTCTGTGCACGTAAAGAATGGATTTGGTATCGTGAGGTGGCCAATAGTTATCGCAGCATACCTTCACCTTTTTAAGTTATTTTCTCGTGTTTTTATAAATCTTCCATGACTCATTACAAAGCGATACACGAGAAGGGATTCATTGCTTTAAAGCCGGTACGCTGGTGTTAAGGTCGAGGTAAAGTGTAAAGTATTCCAACGCTATTACATTTTCCACACACACAAATAGAGATTTCTGAATTTATCAGCACGACAAAATGATAACAAACATCTCGGCGCATGCTGATGACGCGCAGCGTAATTTGCACGCTGGGTATTGTAGTGACTGATTCAATACTGTTATTAAGCCCTCCGTTTCTACATATTGTAGGATTTTTATCGTTTGTATGAGAATATATTCTGCTTCTATGAACAAATATCTCCATGTTACATACATTCAAAGCACGCAGCCGGTTGGGTGTTAATGCTCTTGTGTGTGTCCAGTGAAGTAGGAAACAAAACAGCACATGGCAAAAAGTATGCCATTCATAGGGCTCGTTTGTAAACATATATATATCTATCAATCAACAAATAATCATTATTGCTTTGCCATGATCTCCATATTGACGTATCTGTAATATAATTCACGTCAGCCTCTATTATAACCTGTTATGGAATAAATAGTCTGTTTGTTCTGCGCAGGCGCACCGCTGCGAGGTTGGAGAGACGGACAGTGCGGCAGGAAAACCGCAACAACGCGCACCGTGGTTGATTACAAACGGGACGTCAAAAAACACGGGCTATTCTCAGAGGAATGTGTAAACATGAACCGAAACGCGTCACTCGCGACTCATAGAGGACAATTGTGGAGTTTTTCTTCATTCGTTATCACTGTGGAAAAGGAGACGCTGAATTCCATCTGAATTCCAAGGGGAGCCTTGACATCTCTTCTGAACCAGCCCGTCTGAATGGTTGCGCGGAGGAGATGACTGGAAAATACAAAGAGCAGCGAGTCAATGTGCCAACGTGGAGTCAGGGACAAATATCTATGTAGACAACTGCTGAAACATTTATTTTCCTCTGCTTATTTACAGTTTAAAGAAACACACTGCATCTCAACAAGTCAATTATTCTGCATGAAATTCCATTAGCGGGGATGCCCTCGTTCTCTGTTGCCTAATAGGGAGCTTAAATCCAAGAAGTGAAAGATGGGTGAAGTTCAAGACATCAAGGATGTTAAAAAGATATTTATTGCTCCGGCAATAAAGTATTTTGATCACTACGACTTCGCGAGAGCCAAGATTGGTTGCAGCCTAAAGTGGTTGGTGACCAAGGCGTATGGGACAGGTAGGGCTAATCATATCGTTCTCATATTATCACAGAGCAGAGGGATGCATCTGTATTTTTGTGCAGTCGTTTATTGAAACTTTGTGTTACAAATCAATCGAACATGCAATTCAAGTATTCACTGATACATATTTCCGGAAATATGTATTTCGTGGCAGGTCCATCGTCTACGATGTGGTGGCTACACCATAAACACGATTGGAGGGGAAATGGGTGGGGTTACGTGTGGGGACTACGCTGCACGTCAGACCATCACAGGATCATTCAATTAACTAATCGACCTTCTCGACTGCCACACTATACAGTAAATGGATAGGATAGGACGAGACGCGATATCTAGAATCCAATGCATCTTATTCTGCTTGGTTTGAACAAGGAGCCTGAAAACAAAATATTTGATCTCTTCTTGCAAGCATTGTCTACATTCTAAATCAACATGTACATTTGAAATCAACTTGTAGATTCCTAATCAATTAAAGTCCCAGGTTAAAGACCGCACTTCATTTCTTAATGTGAGAGGATTGATTGGCTTGTCGACTGTATTCTATTCCTAGTAGCATTACTCAGAGCAATTGATCATTAAGACCCTTCTCGTTGAGTCTCCATGCGGGTTTAAACACTCACCATCACATTCCAGTGAATATTAAAACTATAAAACGATACGTGTATGAACAAGGCAGACGGCCTCTGCATGAGGCAAACCAATGGTGTCTGTGCAGCCAGATGGTAGATTATCCCAGCCCTCCTCTCCGCTAAGTGGATGCGCCGAACACACACATATTTCCCGGGTGCATTCCCAACCAGGACCGACTAAAATGGGTTGAATCCAAAAATAGTTTCCCTTCAACAGATTACCAGGCCGGGAGGGTAGAGGAAGAAAAGACAAGGCCCAGATTGGGAATTGAGCAGTTTTTTTTTTAATCAAGGCGCTTTAGTGAATTCTGATGCATGTAGGAGCATGTAGGTTGTAGTAGGCTGCAGCCATTTGGGATCGAACAAAGATAACACAGTATCTTGTGGTTTGTGACCGGAACCGTAATCACTACACTACCGGCTACCTGTTAGGAAGTCTAACGAGATGAAAACAACATTGTGTCTGTTGAATGCAAGGTTCAAGAAGAGCAAATATGAAAAGGTCGTTGAAAACGATTGTTCTATGGACGGAATACATTGCCTTTATGCTCTAAGGGCAAGTTACAATCCAAAACCTTCTAATGGTTTGCCCCTTATATGGTATGCCACTAAAGCTAACTATATGTGGAGGAGGAAACCAACACATGGTTTGAAAGAACAGTAAAGGGTCAAACAACCGGGTCAAAACGTTGCAGCGCCATTCAACATATTGGCGATACAGCAGGGCACCTCATGTGTGCGGGCACCTCATTCTTTAAGTTGCAACCTTTAAACAAACCTTTAAACCAGAAACAAAGCAATCTAAATGGCATCATCGTCTTCTTTCGTGGCTATCTCTAATCTCATCCTAAGCTCGTACATCCTCGGGTCTAGCTCCAGCTACTGCCAAGGTTTAAAGTGGCGACAGGTGATTAGTATATTGACAGCAACTGTCACTAACTCACCTGCCTTCATAAATCAGATCCTGAGAGCCCAACCTCCCCATGGCTCTGCCCACAGACAGCTCCACCATCCACACCCACACAGCCACCATCCACACCTTTATTAAACCCTGGGTGTGTGCGTGATGCCACATGCATTGAATCGTTTTTGTTCGCCCTATTAAAAGAGGCATGAAAGCTGCTGTGATGTGTCTAGTGATTAGCAGTGAGTGCTGCTTTTAAAATTGAAGATGCCAGACTAAGGGTTATGTAATGACATTGTGAAGTTAGAGTTGTTCACTATCTCTCTCGAATCAGAGTGTGTGTGTGTGTGTGTGTGTGTGTGTGTGTGTGTGTGTGTGTGTGTGTGTGTGTGTGTGTGTGAGGAGCGAGTTTGTAGGAGAGGTCTGGTATTCTAGTTGTTAACTTCAGCAAATCCATTGTTTATTGACATTAAACTGGCTTGTCCTGGAATAAAAACACTCACACACACACACACACACACACACAAACACATAAAAAAGAGTTAGTGTGCGCCGCACATACATCATACATACACATAAACGTAAGTGAGTGAATTCACACAAACACACACAAACAAACACACACACACACACACACACACACACACACACTCAACACATACAGACGAACAAAGCAAGAGTTAGTGTACAACACACCTACCACACAGACATGCACACACTATTCTTTGATGAGGAGGCAGACCGAGAGAGGGATGTTCCCTGTGAGATGAATCGATCGGGACTCTCTTCTCCGCTGCAGTTACTATAGCAACCTCACAGCCTATCTACGGATCTCCCAGAGATTTTTTCTATGAACACGAATGAAAAATAGCACAGGGTAGACTTTCCAGGGGCACGAATTAGGAATCCATGCTTGGCCCAGAAAGGCTTAGCTAGAAAACATAGAAATTCAATTGTTGTTTGGTTCCTGACAATCGTTAACTTTATTTATAGTGTGAATGCTCTCATATGTTATGATGTCAGAAATCCACCCCTTCATTTTTTCTATTTGTTCCTCCCTTCTAGCAAAACACCTCCTCTTTTTTTTCCAAAAATAACAGAGACTTCAAACACATATTGCTTTGGTTAACACTATTCTATGACATAGTTATGATATGATATGAATGATATTTTGAATGTGATTTTTTCATTTCACACGCACACAAACACACCACATACACACACACAGAGACACACGTAAACACACACACACACACACACGTTAACACACACACACACACAGACACAGAGTCAGAAAAAAAGAGGGGTCTGAACTAAGGTATAGTTCCCCCTACCTCCACATGAAAGCGACAGTTTGATTGATCGGAGTCTTTCCTTTGATTTACTCCAGCAGCATCCCGAGAGGAAAGCATGTTTTTCTCCAGGCCTTCTGGCGGAGGCCTTCCGCAGGGCAGAGAAGGTAGTGAGCTCCCCTGGTGCACAGGGGGTATTGAGATGGTTGCTGCCTGCAGGGTGCTGACATTTCTTGCGTGTTTGGTGTTGGTGTTGGAGGTGGGGGTGGTGATGGTGGGGGTGATGGTAGTGGTGGTGGTATTGGTGGTGGTGGTGGGGGGGGGGGGGGGGGGAATAAGGAATAAGACTGAACCCACTGCTGGATAACCCTGTAGCGTCTAGCCGGAACACGCACCATTCTAGCCAAGTTAGGTAGGATAAACCAAACCATAAATCAAACCATGATGATGTCCATTATAGAATTGAGCAGTGGCTTTTATCCAAGTGTCTTACATCGCTTTTAGATACATGCCATTAATGAGCAGGTAGGGGTTAGGGCGTCTTGCTAAAAGATGCCTAGAGGAAGACTGCAGACATGACCCATGAGTGGCTCGATGTGGGCCGAAATGATCAAAGATTCAGATCGTCAGCCACGGAAAAAAGCACTTAGTGGGTTGTAGAACCAAGCCTTATGCCCAATCTGTGTGTGATGTCAACAGACGGCGTCCCAGCAGACCTGCGGGACCCCTTCTACACGGACCAGTACGACCAGGAGCACCTGAAGCCCCCCGTGGTCAGCCTCCTCCTGTCCGCCGACCTCTACCGGAGGGCCGGCAGCCACATCCTGAAGAGTGACCCGGCCGCCGGGCCTCTTCTGGGGCACGACGCCGTAATCCAGGCCCTGGCTCAGAGAGGCCTCTACGTCACCGAACAGGAGAGGCTTGTCACAGAGAGAGACCTTCATAGGAGACCTCTGCAAATGGTAAGGGCACTGGAGGGATACGGGGACATTTGAGAGGTTTAGGGGGACATTTAGAGATTAATGCCGGTGTTTAAGGGCGATAGTAGGAGGTGCTTTTGTGATACACATCTGGAGACTTTTTTTGAAAACCAATGTTGGGTCCTTTTCTTTATGCAGCTTGAATGTTATTTTGTTAAGGGGTTCCTTCTCAAACTGAGAACCAGGATACGCTGAACTACCTGTAGGTGGAAAACACAGTGTGTGTGTGTGTGTGTGTGTGTGTGTGTGTGTGTGTGTGTGTGTGTGTGTGTGTGTGTGTGTGTGTGTGTGTCTGTTTGTGTGTTTCTGAGGAATATTGGTACTAAATCGTGAGGCTTTTACATTTTCTCTTTGTGTTTCAGCAACATTATAAAAGCAGTACCGGTATGTATGGGTTAAAGGTTGAAGGCGGGGAATCATAAGTACAAATTTATAAGCATTGCTGAAATGAAACAATTCATTTCTGGCCATGGGATTCTGTTCAACAACAAAACAATAAAAAGGAGGCAAATTTTCCGGAATTGCCTTCCCTCCGAGGAGTTTGAAGCACTTGGCAGTTTTTTATTGCCCTCGAAAATCCCATCCCATTTATTCAGAGACAAAAGATTTTGATGCAGGGGATTTAATTGTTTAGCTCTCTCTCTGTGTGGCTCTGTGGTGATAATTATTACTTATTGTCTTTTGTTCTGCTTAATGTCGCTGTAGGACATCTTTCTGTTGTGCGGTTGTGCTGTCTACCGAATAACGATAAATTATGGTTTAGTCGAATACGCTATTAACTGAAATACTGCTGATACTAGTGTTAGTTTGTATCGTGTGTGTGTACATTAATCCTGGTTAAGTATTCATGAAACTTCAGGTCATACTTTTTTCAATCTTCTTTTCTATTAAACCCTGCCGGTCTTCCTATGTCGGAAAACCAATAGTCCCAATAAAGCCACGAATGGTTATTTACAGAAATGGCGGAATAGTGCAACTTCAGCCAATCACCGACCCAGCCGCCCACTACCCTAGTCTTCTAATCAGTCCTAGCAGAGCAGTCACGCCTCACAGGTGCGTTAAGCACATCCTCCCAGAAGGCTTTGCTGATTGGCTGCTGCTAAACCCTCTGGTTGTTAGAATTCCAAACCGTTCCTCTCCTTCCGCACCTTCCACCTTATATCCAGTGCTTTGCAGCTTATCTGCATTGCCATGTGTGAAGGAGAGTCGCGGCAGCAGGTAGCCTATCAAATGACACTCCGAGAGCATCGTTATTTGGTACTTCTTGTAGTCTCAAGGGCTCTTTTTTTTAATGACTCGAGTTGATTGCCGTCGAGACACAATCAGCAGTCCCTGTGTACACACGCCTGCAGCACACGTGGGGAGCTGCACTGTGGTTCATCGCTTGTGTGCGCAAATAGTGTAGTCATTTAGAATTTTTTGTTTGCTACACTTCTTGTCGATCTGTCAACAAATGGTAAAGCTAATGATTGTGTGCTTTTATACGTAATACATTGAGGCCTGTTTCAGAAAGAAAATCAAGATGTAGTGTTTGCAGCCTGCTTTAATGTTAGCAAACATCTCACTGTAGATTAGCTAGGTGTGAAATATAAGTAAACCAATAAAGGCCATAAGAGGGCACCATGTTGTTTGGCTGCAACCTCACAATAGGAAGCATCTTCAGCCCAGCTCCTACCAATCACAGGCTGGGATGAAGTCATGTGATCCAGTACACATGCTGATCACCTCTAGCACGCGCCAAAGTCAACCCAATCCCTTGTTGGCATTCAGCACAGTACGCTGTGTGTGTGTGTGTGTTTGTGTGTGTGTGTGTGTGTGTGTGTGTGTGTGTGTGTGTGTGTGTGTGTGTGTGTGTGTCTGGGTGTGTGTGTGGGTGTGTGTGTGAGTGTGTGTGTGTGTGTCTGTGTGTGGCTTAAGCAACAGATGTTCATGAATGCAATCATTAGGGGTCCTACGAAATCCGTAGCAACCCTATTGTATTCTAATCTTTTCCCGATATGCTCAAAAGTTTTATAAATTGGCAGGCTTGCAGAACTCGTAAAATACAAACCTATACATAGAAACATCCCATTTTGACATCGTTTTTTGCAGATACCTCTGGGTATCCCGGTTTGAAGAAATAATGCTCTATTCCCCATCATCTCAACCAGTCTCATCTGTCATCTCCATTCTCCTCTCCAACCTTCCACCCCTCTCTATCCATCATCACTCCTCCTCCTCCCTGGTCTATATCTTCGTCCTATCATTCCCCACCTCAATGCCTCCTCCTCTCTGCTTCCTCCTCTCCATCTCTCTTCTCCTTGTCTCCTCTGGGCAAAACAGAGGCTGCGCTCTGTTTTCCTCCCTATTTTGATTGGCTGTTTGCTGTCATAATCACGGCGGAATCTATAAATGATTTGTGGTGTGAATTCACTTATTTTCTCTTCATTGTTCACTTTCAATGCAGTGCAATTAGAGGCTGCTCGAGTGCTCGTGGATGTTTTTATGTATTTTGTATGTTTGAATATAAACACTGAATATTGTTTTTTGCACGCGTGATGATTACTCGTGGCAACCTAAACAAGATGGCTAATCAAACCATATTTATAGCTATTGTCTGT
Organism: Gadus macrocephalus; assembly: GCF_031168955.1. Taxonomy (NCBI): domain Eukaryota; kingdom Metazoa; phylum Chordata; class Actinopteri; order Gadiformes; family Gadidae; genus Gadus; species Gadus macrocephalus. Next base: position 3,509,050 of record NC_082393.1, read on the forward strand.
GGATACTAGAGTTGTGAGGGTATTATATGAAAAGGATTTTTCAAATTAGATTTTAGAACAGGATATAGAGTCTATATTGTATAAACCACTAGGGTTCCATCCCTATTATAGACCCTGGACTCTAGTGGCTTGTATTTGCTCGTATGTTATTAATTATGAAAGCCTAAAGCTCATGCTGCCTGCTCAACAGATTGTTTAATCACATCATCTGTTTAGACGTCTTAAAGCATCTTGGTATGGCTCTATCATTGAAAAGCAAAGTTTTGCAAAACCATATTCATCTCGTGTGTAAATGTATTCACTAGTTAGCCAATACATTGTGAGGTTGAGTTACAAAGATGGGTTGAAATCTTTGCTTGAAAGATGGATCCGTGCCAAAGTGTGAATGAGCAACATAATAATTAGAACCAAGGTTACAAAACCAACCAATCATAATGAACAATCATTATCCGGAACCTCAATCATAATATGTGCTTCTGTCAATAGCAGCTAAAGCTACACTGCTAAATAATTAAACTGTAATCCCTTTCTAAAGCAGTGCTGGGAGGTCACGCAACGCTATTCACATGGAACACAAACTTTAAGGCCTACATGCCTAGTTGTTCTCTTCTTTACAAAATGTCTGGTGAAGTGGTTGTTGAAGAAGACATCATTGTCTGAACCAGATGCTCTCATGTTATAATATTTCCACTCTCTGATCCACTTTCATTTGAATGATTCATTGCTTAAACCGATTATATATTTGTAGCACTATTTAATCAGACGCTCTCAATTCATTCCAATACTGTTGCCAGTTGGAGATGAAGTGCTGTTGTTTTCTGTGGACGTCTGTTGGACGCAAGGACACGACCAAAACACCCTCCAAAGTTTGGAGGGCTTACATAAAAAGGTTATGACGATCAAGATGTGAGCATGTGATTGTTGGAGCAGAAGGAACAGGCTTTAGATGCTGATGGCAATCACTTGTCGGGGTTATGTTGTCACGCGAACAGCGATGCGTTACGTAAAGGACATTTCCATACCACAACACAATAATTCCCTCAGAAGAGAAACAAACATCATTTCACCTCTCTCTCTCTCTCTCTCTCTCTCTCTCTCTCTCTCTCTCTCTCTCTCTCTCTCTCTCTCTCTCTCTCTCCCTCCCTCTCTCCCCCTCCCTCTCTCTCTTCTCCTCCTCTTCCTCCTCCTCATCCTTTCCTCTCTTGGCTCGTTACTGAACATTTTTTGGACGCAGGCTTCAAATTGCAGCTGTCGCCCACACAAAGACACCCACACTCTCTCTCACACAATCAAACACACACACGCACACATACAAACACACAGACACACGCACTCAAACTCACGATAAAAGGGAAGCGAGAGAGAGAGAGGGGGGGGGATTTCTGGGGTTCTGGGTGAGGTGGGTGGGTGGGTAGCATCATTGTTGGTGCTAAATTTAAGTTAGTTTGACGGAACCATGACATTAATACCGGTGTTCATACTGTATATATAACCAGTATTGTGTTTATTTTTCTAGCGTTTATTTTCTAGCATTGTTCGATATTGTATATTGAAGATTATCCCCAAAAACGATTTAATCATTGAAATGTTTAACATGAAACAGGAAGCGGTGTTCAGTTGCAGGCATGGCCTCGTGTTACTGAACCACCCTTCGTGTTGGACGTTCCCAGGAGACCATTTTGTAGCTGTGTCCCTTGCTACGGTGTCCTTTTGCATAATAGATGATGGTCGTCTGGTCTGTGCGTTTATTGGAAAACCAAAAACACCAACATACCAACCAATTCAATCTTGATACAAGTTAGGTGTGTGTGTGTGTGTGTGTGTGTGTGTGTGTGTGTGTGTGTGTGTGTGTGTGTGTGTGTGTGTGTGTGTGTGTGTGTGTGCGTGTCCAAAGCCCTATTATGGCCAGCAGTTCAGGCACGTTATTAAACTGGCTCAGCTCAATGGATTCCCTAATGGCCGTGCTTTGTGACGCGTGCCGAGGGTCGTTTAAATTCAACAGCATTTGACCATATTGCGTCATCATTGTTATCTTCCTTTAGGTAGCCCACACGAGGACATTCTTCCCCTTTACCAGAAAGGACACAAAAAAATAACATCATATGGCATTGCTGGAACATATAATGCTAGAAATCATAAAGTGCATATCAGCGGAACCGGGGCTTTTACTGATGCATGCTGGGATAGATGTGGTTGACACTGGTCAGTATGATATGATTCTTCAGCTGTTTGATGGCAGCCGTGTGTGTGTCTGTGTGTGTGTGTGTGTGTGCGTGTGTGTGTGTGTGTGTGTGTGTGTGTGTGTGTGTGTGTGTGTGTGTGTGTGTGTGTGTGTGTGTCCCTCACTTGTGCCCACAAGCTCGGTTGACTGATGGGGGTCCTATAGATTCAAGTAGATATTCTGTAACCAGGCAACCGTAATACGCATACACATTCCAACTGACAGTGTGTGACGGTGAACAGTTGAACTGCCATTGGTGTCCAAACCATCTGCAACCCTTCGGTCATGTTAAGGGTTTAAAACCCAGCCCAGTGTCATCAACTACTCCCAACTACAAAAAATTACAAAAAAATGAATGAAAGGAGACAGCTGTTGCTCCACTGTGGTTTTCGCAGTGGTAAACGGGCCAAGTGGCCTCCATTTTTAACTGATTTGCCATTCAGCCGTGGTTCAGCAGGAACAGTACAAAACAGCCAATCAAAGAGCTTCCCACTGAGGAAGAGCCTGCTGGATAATTACATGCTCAGCAGCCGGTTCTTCTTAAACTCTTTCTGCTCCAGGTGCACCCTGGGTAAAGCTGTTATTGAAGCGATGAGAACATCTTTGGATTTGTATTAGGAAAAGACACAAAGTCTGCTTATATTTTCTCACAGACATTTAAACGTATATTATTTGATAACTACATTGCTCAATCAGTAATGCACTGATTAAACTTTCCAAATCAATTAAAGCATTGACATTGGCTGGAGGTATTCGGTTTCCTGCCATGTCCCTTTTTCATTTGCTGAAAGGGAACAAACTGCTTCAAATTGGTGCCAATATTGAATATTGACCAGCCACCCATTCCTCCCACCTCCAATGTGGTGGTTTAGAAACGGTGTAAAAGTTATTATTAGTTATAACACAAGTGTCATCTTATGAATGGCAAATGGAAGCCAAACACATTGAACATGTGATCAAAGCTATAATCTCATGACAAAGTCAGACATTGATGTAGAGATTCAAATCTTTGTTTGTGAGTGTAGTGATCTTTATTGGTTTATTGTTTTTTTCTGCCCAAGTCGAGGAAAGGTCAGGGGTCAGATGTCAGGGACCCAACCCCTAAGCATGCTGGGAGTCGGTGTCTTTTATATGGACACTTGTCATGGAGAGATGTTTGCTTTCATGGATGGAAGGGGCTCGCTGAGAGAGAGAGTGACTCTCTTACATCATAGAATATCAAATTATATAATATTATAAGCCGATCTCGTTCATTGCACTTACTCGTTCATTTAATAAAAGATCAAACATCAATCCAGTGAATTCTGGTTCGAAACACGTGCTGAACGTCAAATAACATCATGCTCTCTCGCTTTGTTGAAGCAGAACAGATGAATGAAGATCAAGACGATAGACGGGATTCTCCTGTTTTCCATCACATGAATCACTCTAGGCTGGTAAGGGGGGCGGAATCACACTGTACCACTTATTTCATCGCCATTGTTCTTCAATGGCCTGTGCGAATAAGAGTAAAACTACGTTAGACTTTGAGTGAGGAGCAGTGCAGCTCATTAACAGACAACACCATGTTATTATTGTCAAGTAATACTAAGGCCATGTTAAATAATGCCACTTAATTGCAAAAAAAATAAAAAACCTCCAATGTTAATCTTGATGCTGTGATTGTAAATAATACAGTATTAGATACTATAGTGGTAATAACAGTAGTGAACAAGCTAGTGGTTGTGTGTCAGTTCCCCCTCATAGTGGGAGGAATTGATTCATACGAAGCACTGGCAGAAGGTTTGAAGGAGTGACGTGTGTGTGTGTGTGTGTGTGTGTGTGTGTGTGTGTGTGTGTGTGTGTGTGTGTGTGTGTGTGTGTGCCTACGTCGGTTGCACCCCGACGTTTTCCACCCGACCCCTGTAAAGCAGCCCTTGTGTTTCTATGGTAACGCACGAGCAGGCACTGGCAAGGCGCGTGAGCAAGTGGGAGTGCTATAGGAGCATGCGTCACATGTACAGTGTATAAATGTGGGTATGTGTGTGTGTGCGTGTGTTTTGTATGTGTGCCAGCGGCAAGCTCTGATGCAGAGCCAAGGGGTTGGATTCATACCACCGACCACAGATCATATCTCGTCCCCTATGTCACTTGCACACACGCACACGCACACGCACGCACGCACGCACGCACGCACGCACGCACGCACGCACGCACGCACGCACGCACGCACGCACCCACGCACGCACGCACGCACGCACGCACGCACGCACGCACGCACGCACGCACGCACGCACGCACGCACGCACGCACGCACGCACGCACGCACGCACGCACGCACACACACACACACACATGCACAAACACACACACACACACACACAAATATACACACACAACCACAATATCCCGTACAGACAGTAAGGACCAGAGGGCATCCCACAACCCGAAGCTTTGCTTGGTATTTGACCCTTAAGCCAACCATTGGTATTTTGACCCCTTAAGCCAACCATCAAAGGTGGTACAGGTTGTGATATGCCCTCCTCTCTCCCTTCCCCCTCTTGGCTCCGCTCCAGCCCCATGCGCCGCCCCTCTCTCTGCCCCGTGGCCAGGCCCAGCCACCCCCAGTCTGGATGGACTGAGCAGGGGGTGAGGGAACGTGATGCTCACAACCTGGCTGGGCTGGCGAGGGGTCATTATGACTGACTCGCTGATCGGCTCGCTCTGCCTCTCCTTCCGGATCTCACAGGGGAATTGACAGTGTGAATGGCAGAGGAGTGCTTTCTATTGTAACTCCTTCAGTGAAGCAATAACCAAAGCACAAATTCAGTCCCTTCCCCTCTCTCTCTCTCTCTCTTTCCCTTTATCACTCTATCTCTCTCTCTCTCTCTCTCTCTCTCTCTCTCTCTCTCTCTCTCTCTCTCTCTCTCTCTCTCTCTCTCCTTCTCTCTCTCTCTCTCTCTCCTCTCTCTCTCTCTCTCTCTCTCTCTCTCTCATCTCTCTCTCTCTCTCTCTCTTTCTTCCCTTTCATCTCTCTCGTCTCGTCTCTCTCTCTCTTCTCTCTCTCTCTCTCTCTCTCTCACCTCTCTCTCTCTCTCTCTCTCCTTGCTCTTTCATTTAAGAAAAATACAAAAAAAGCACAAAAAAAACAACACCATCTCTCTCGATCTCAAGATCTCAAGAGTGATCTCCCCTTTGTGTATTGTGTACACAGAAGGGAGAGTGAGATGTGTATAGATACATATATAGATACCTATACACATATTTTCTTTGTTGATACATATTACAGACATATATAGAGTAAGGATACATAGACAGACTATTTGTTCCAACCTTTAACATTAAATCCGTACACTTGAACTTCATAAATAAGCAGAGCAGTGTTTTTTTACTGCATTGCTGGATATTTTCATTGAAAAGATCTATTCACATTGTTATTGTTTAAAGATTTAGAAATTTTCATTGGTGCGCCTTCAATACAGAAAATGTGAAGTTTTTATGCTCATTAACAGTAACTGTATAAAATGTACCTGGGTAACAAAAGAGCAACCCTATCTTCTACAACATTATTCATTCTTTAAAACTATGCTACATACATGACAATTAATGGATGTCACCAGAGCAATGGCAAGTAGGTCAAGAAGAGCTCCCCCGCCCCGCCGGTACCCTCTACACGAATAATACCTGCGATGTAACCCTTTATACACACTGGGGTTGGGTTATGTTGCCCTCGTGGGAACACATGCAGCGGGCAGTGCCTCTTCTGTCTGGGGCCCGAGGGCAGAAGCCACTGGCCCTTCCCAGTAATTGCTGGGTTTGTGAGTTTAAAATATAGAGCTCGTAACTGCAATTCCCATAACCATTGCCAGAACCTTCCAGAGTGTGGGTGTTTCAAATATAGGCCATTGTTGCGTGTGTGTGGTGTGTGTGTGTGTGTGTGTGTGTGTGTGTGTGTGTGTGTGCGTGCGCCGCGTGCAGTGAGAGTGAGAGTGTGTGTGTGTGTGTGTGGTGTGTGTGTGCTGTGTGTGTGTGTGTGTGTGTGTGTGTGTGTGTGTGTCGTGTGTGTGTGTGTGTGTGTGTGGTTATATCAAACGGTCAAAAATAGTTCATTAAACGTAGTGAGCCCATTGTATAAATAATTATAAAGGTTGTGACCTGTTAACCTTCATTCCCTCATAGAAGAGGGTACAAGGCACTTTGTTTCAAAGAAGTACATTATATTACATTTAGCATTTGATTATGTAAACTGGCCCGGTAACAAAGCACAAATAAGTTTCAAAACGTCTGTGTGCTACCCTACCTTACTCTAAAGGTTAACAATCTCCCCCTCAAATGCTATAAAAAGGTTCCCCATCAGAGGACCTCTAAACGCTCTCTCTCATGCTCTCTCAGAGAGGCTGAGAGGAAGTGCTTTTCCATGTTTTCATCGGGGTGATGCAGCAGGTCAGCTGACTCCAGTCCGGGATCTGTTAGACCTCTGGAGAGAGACCCCACGCTCTGGTTCCTGGCTCTGCAGGTCGGGTCGTACTGTGGGAACAGGCCATCCTATGACCACTATAACAGGCCCTACTGAATGTAGGAGACCTTTTATAGTTTTTAGATTGCTATGTCCGCCCGTTTCCCCCATGTCCGTCTACAGAATGAACCGGCTGCAACACCCTATGTTGTAATTTTTGAGCAATCTCTGTTCAAATAATTTAATTCTGGAGATAAAAGTTCTATCTTATCTCTCTCTCTTCTCTTCTCTCTCGTCCTCCCTCCCTCTTTCCCCTATCCTCGTGCTCTCTCTCTCTCTCCTCTCTCTCTCTCTCTCTCTCTCTCTCGCTCTCGCTCTCGCTCTCTCTCTCCTCTCTCCCTCTCTCTCTCTCTCTCTCTCTCTACTCCCTCTCTCTCTCTCATCTTCTCTCTCTCGCTCTCTCTCTCTCTCTCTCTCTCATCTCTCCTCTCTCTCTCGCTCTCGCTCTCTCTCTCTCACTGCTCTCCTCTCTCTCTCTCTCTCTCTGTCTCTCTGTCTGCCTCCTCTGTTACCATAATCTCCAGTCTTGTACTCAACACTCCAACCAGTGAAATCCCTCCTCCCTTTCTCCTCTACGGCAGTCTCTGTTCAGATTAAAGGATATGCTGTACTGAATTCCTCCATCATCCCATATAATCCGCTCAATATCATATTCAGGTCCAATCTTTAAAACATATTGTCAGTCTGGCACCCTGCGATAAGGCGGGTGAGACCGTACTCCGTGAGTCCTTAAGCCACGGGCGTCTCGTCGCTGTCTGGCCTTTCATGCGGGGTTTAACAGGCCCTCTACGGTGGGCCCGTTGTTCTCCTCGTGTTCACCTTGAGAACACGAGGGGGTTGAGATCCGCCGGGACAGCCGTGGATCAGGGTAATGAAAACAACATATCGACCCCCTTTCCTGTTTTCACCAGAAGTAATCAATTCAGTGATGTATTAGCAGCACAATCAGCCAAGATGAGCCAGCGAAAGGTGCTGTAGTGTGTGTTTTGTGGATTGTGTGTGTGTGTGGGGGGGTACGGTGTATGTGGGATTTGGATGAAGTATGTGTGATGTGTGTTGTGTGTGTGTGTGTGTGTGTGTGTGTGTGTGTGTGTGTGTGTGTGTGTGTGTGTGTGTGTGTGTGTGTGGAATTGGATGTATGTGTGTGTGTGTGTGTGTATTTGTGTTTGTGTGCACTTGTGCATGTACATGTGACTGGCAGA